>NC_084636.1:199155-264155 GCF_033978795.1 Nerophis ophidion | reverse complement strand
CGGTGGCCTCGTGGCGCAGGAAGATGGGCCGGACCACGCGGTCGTAGATGACCCGCGATCCGTTCCAGGACATGGGAGCCATGCACCACAACAGGAAGAGACACTGCTCGGACAACGGGGGAGTACAAATGAGAAGGCGTGGAAGAGAAAGCAGGTCAACGTGACGGCGGCCACCTTGAAGGCGTAGTAAAAAGGGAACCAGTAGAGGAAGATGTCGGAGAAGAACTCTCCCAGGCTGAAGACGCCATACACCACCCAGTAGGTCAACCATTTTGTGTCATCTTCTTTGCTGGGACTCTCGATGGCTTTGACTCTGCACACACACACACCTGACGCTACTTCCTGTCTGAAATGTGAGGGATAGACCAGAGAGAACTCACGAGAAGTACGCCGGGTACACAAAACCAATCAGGTTGCAGACCAGCGAGGCGCCGTAGCCGTAGACCAGGTAGAGTCCCGTCGCTGACACAGCACCTGAAGGCCACACATGACTTTACCTAGCTTAGCATGTGGGATTAGCATGTCCACACTATGGCCGCTAATGTGTGCGTGTGTGTGTGTGTTTGTGTTCAGCAGATTAACTGAATCCTCTGGTGAGCTCAACGCAACACAACATACTGCAGTACCCGCGGCAAGGATCTTCTTCTTGATGCCAGTCTTCTCTTCCAACTTCCCCAGGAAGTCTGTGACCACGTTCTTCTCGTTGAGGAAGTTCTCTGCTCGCTCCTTGAGCGAGCAGAGGAAGGTGAGCAGGCCCATGTCCGCAATGGCACCCGAGTGCAGGCTGCAGGCGAGAGGAAGACAAGGGCAGGGACTCAGGACTAATCCTTCACGTCCACCTGCTGCCCGCAGGGGGAGGAGACCAGGCAGGAAAGGGCGCAGTCTTCTGCTACTAAGTATGCGTCGTATTTCATTTTAATCAATAATCAAACCAGGCAATTCCTGGAGGAATGCATGTGAATGCTCCAATGCTGAAGTTCAAGTGAAATGCTGAGAGAATGTAGTATGAATGGAAGAATAGTTTGAATGTTGGAATGCTTTGAATGTTGAAGAGTTTGAATTTCCAGGGAAACCGGAATTTGGTTCCAATCAGGCTGCATATTTTCAAGTTCCAACAATTTGAATCAGGTGGAAAATGTTGGAGTTGTGGAACTTTGAAGAATGCCCCAATGATTTCAATGGGAATGTCGGGAAAAGAGGGATTTTTTTGGAGCTTAGGAAAAAAAGTAGTACAAGTATTTTAAAGGTGGAATGGTTTGAATCAGTTGAAAAATGGACAATTAATTTTGAATAGAAAAATGTCCCAGAATACTTGGAATTCTGGGAATTTGTCAAAGGAAAGCCCACAATTCAGGGGAAGAAGAAGTAGAGGAATTTTGGTGTAGAAAAGCATGCGAGTGAATGCATTCACACATGAAACAACTAGTATGCAGCGGAACATGCTTCAAATGAAAAGATCAAGGAGTATACAAAACATATGCCATCAAATATTGGTTCGATTGAAGTTTCACATCAATTCACGTCCATCATGCAGAGTCTTTAACTTTGCAGCCATTTCTTCCTCTTTTCTTTCGGCCTGCAGCGAAAAGCACAACATTTTCTCTTCAAAAAATGATACATTGCAGGGTTTTCCTTAGATTGCAAACATACCCATGGCGGTAAGTGTGGTGGGGGCGTGGTCAACATGACGCCATTTTATAAATTGCATAATCTGCTGTAAATCATATATTATAATAAATATACACAAACTATTATCTAGCTATAAATATATATTGCTATACGTAGATGTATGGCAATAGATATACATGATATAGATGTACCGGTACCAAAATGTATTTTAGAAGCTGTGTAGTGCCGAATACGATTCATTGGTATTGCGGTACCCGAACCTGGCCGACAGTAAACAGGACCCACTTACGCCGTTTCCACAGTACTAAGTGGGGTCATTTTCACTTGCACTCTATTCTACCTTCTAGAGTTGATAGATTTGTTTGGAATACAGTTCTAATATACAGGTAATTTACAATTAAGTACAGATGTGTTGACACAACTGCAAATGAGATATTCGTACAAAAGCATTTAAGCATAATGTAATTTTGTTAGCATTTCCTCCTGTAAATAACTGTTGGTTCAAATATGACAAGGTCAAATAAAACTGGAACACAAATTATACTGATGTGTATTTCTGGTCTTATCATCCTCTTCCGGACCGAAGGACAACACGGCAGTGCGGCTGGATCAAAAGAGACGTCTGAGACGCTTTACTCAACCAAAAGTTGCTTTACTACAAGCGAGATTCATTATACAGGACTGCAGTACCCCGGAGGAGGTCAGGTCAAGAAAATGAGGCACTCCTAAACTGGAGAAGCCAAACCATCAGTTTTGTATTCCTCCTTCCTGTCTGTGTATGCCAAGTCAGGGGAGCACATCCTAACCATAAAAGGAGATGTTGGTGTGGAAAACAACTGCTTGACATGTAGTCTCTCCTCATGGATAGGGCTATCACTTTTGCATTCCGATGTCCCAATCAGGGCCTCTTTCCCTCAAGAAATGATCCAATCCACCTGGGAATATCTAACTAAGTCATCATAGTAACCATTTAGATGGTCATAGTAACCAATTAGATGACCATAGTAACCAATTAGATGACCATAGTAACCAATTGGATGACCATAGTAACCATTTAAATGATCATAGTAACCATTTAAATGATCATAGTAACCATTTAGATGATCATAGTAACCAATTAGATGACCATAGTAACCAATTAGATGAATATAGTAACCAATTAGATGATCATTGTAACTGTTGCTACTAGTAATTATTATAATTTGTTTTATTTCTCTAAAAACAGAATACGTTAAGTTCATAAAAGGGAATTTAAATCAAAATGTATAAACGTTCATAAGAAAGCTTTATTTAAGTTACTATAGTTAAAAATGCAATTTCATGCCTTTTTGTTTGGCTTTGTGGGCATGTGTTTGTTTTGAAGTGTCTCGATTGGTCTGTGAAGGGATATAAGGAAGCTACTTCCGGGTATGAGGAAAATCTGTTTGATGCAATGAGAAGGGATAAAGAGAGCGACTGATGGTAACAAGGACTAAAAAGTGTCACAAGGACGTTCAGCGTTTGGGCTATGACAGCCAGAAGATCACAATTTCCTCCTAAAGGAAGCATGCAGGCCAACGAGGTATTTGTCATTTATGTTTGTATTTTACTTCGGTAAAATGTTTGAGCCACATGCTGTGCATGTTATTTTTACGTTTGTAACGTGCTTTATTTTATTAACAGTTTTCACGGTGAATTGAAGGGAAAGAAAGCCTTCAAGAAAGCCATTGTGTCAGTGCTATGTGGAGGGAGTTACAATCATAGTAACCAATTAGAGGATCACAGTAAACATTTAGATGAGCATAGTAACCAATTAGATGATCATAGTAACCAATTAGAGGATCATAGTAAAGAGTTAGATGAGCATAGTAAGCATTTAGATGATCATAGTAACCAATTAGAGGCCCACACAGCAGGAGACTCCTATACGGATCCGTCTTCAAGTCGCCCAACACGCGTTACTGTCACATTCGTTTTGGCTCTGCCTAGAGAATCCGCTCCGCCTCTGAAAATTGTACGGTCAGACAGCGGATCCTGAGCTGACCCGTGTCTGACCCGCGTACGCGGCAAACTAAAGGGGTGTGCGCCTACCAATGTCTGATCCCGGACGTGGACACGCCTGGGTGCGTGAACTAGCTAGTTCAAGCTACGCGCATGAGCCAAGATCGATCATTGCTGTACTTTCTTTGCTGAAACTCGACGAAAGTGTAGGTTTATTGATTTATTGCTACATTCACAGTAAAGATCGGCCTTTGTGTTTCTATCATCACTTATGTATTGTAATGACGTTGTTTGATAGGACTAGCTGTAAAACTTTGTATTCTGTAAAAAAAAGGCTATTTTATTTCAAATGCAATAGCAATTTGGGCAGAATATGTTCTGGTAGTTAAGTAAAGTTTCTTTGCTGTGTATTTTTCTTGATGCGACGCTGTTACAGGATGATTGTATTGACATGCGGCGCCACCCTGTGGCAGCCACGGTGCCCGCACCTATAACTTGTCACTGTGTCACGTGTGTTTACCTCCGTTGTACTTCCTACATGCAGCCTGAATACACGGTACTGAGCCACAGCAGGACTCTTGTCGTCTTTATAATACAACACACACTATAACATGGTGTCAGAAGTCCAAGCAGGATCCGATTATGCCCCACATTCTGTCCGTTGTTGAGACAGTGTGCATTTATCTGTTTTGGTGAGTTTTAGCAGTTTCAGTTAGCCTGTTAGCTTTAGCACCGCGTATGTATAATGGCATCCAACATCCCGCCTCCGGATCCCATGAAGATGGCTGGAGACACTCACGGCAACTGGAAAAACTTCCGAGCATAGTTTGAGGATTATCTGCTGGCGACGGGGCTCAACGAGAAGGAGAAGCCCGTCCAAGCAGCGGCGCTGAGACGGCTAATGGGGAACGGCTGCCTCCATGTTTACAAATACAACCTGGGACTCACTGTCGACCAACAGAAAGATGCCGATGCTATTCTGGAGGCACTGGAGGGATACTTCACCCCCGCGAAGAATGTCACATTCGAGAGGTATGTTTTTGGAAACTTAAAGCAAGAGGAAGGAGAACCCATAGATGCTTTTGTTACAAGGCTGCGAGAAAAGGCTGCCTCTTGTGAATATGGAGCTATAAAAGATGAACTCATAAAGGACAAGCTTGTCCTTGGCATTGCTGATGAGGGCGCCAGACGTCGTTTGCTGAGAGAAAATGATCTCAAATTGGATCAAGCAATCATGATCTGCCGTGCAGCTGAGGTCATGGACAATAAATTAAAGACAATGTCACTGGGCAACTCTGGGCCTGGAGAGAGCATCAATGCCGCGCAGGGGGGACAAAGATATGGACGCAGGTCTGCCGGTAGGTCATCTGAGCCCACCAACACCAGTGCACAGCTCCAGAGAATGACAGACACAGTGGAATGCAAGTACTGTGGTACAAGACACGCACGTGGGCGAGACCAGTGCCCTGCATTTGGTAAATCCTGCCGCTCTTGTGGCACTGCCAACCCTTTCGCCAAAGTATGCATGAAGAGGGGTCAGCACGCACGCCAGTTGAATGCTGTGGATGACCCGTCAACAGGGGAACAGGAGGACAGTGATGAAAGAGATGTGTACATAGCAGAGAGCTTGGGAGCTGTGAACACGCAAAGGAAAAAGTGGTTTGTCAATCTGCCACTGCAACAGGGGGTCCAGAGGTGCCAGCTCGACTCGGGAGCCACCTGCAATGTGATTAGCATGAAGGACAAGATGAGACTGGCGCCCAGAACGCCTCTTCAGAAGAGTCTCACCAGATTGAAGCTGTACAACAGTGAGTGGATGAACTCGCTCGGGTTGTACAGCACACAGTGTGTCATTAGGGGCAGAACACACAAGCTGGACTTTGAGGTTGTGCATACAGGCCAAAGGCCCTTGCTTTCGGGGGAGACATGTGAGAGGCTAGGCCTGATACGATTCACCATTCCTGAGGAGCTAAATAAAGTGGAACACTGCAGGAGGGGAGACCTGACCAAAGAGCGTCTCATCAACACATACCACGACGTGTTCACCAGCCCAGTCGAGTTCCTGCCTGGTGATGTTCATTTTGAGCTGGACAGCAGTGTGGCGCCTGTGCAGTGTGCCCCCAGGAATGTTCCAGTGGCCTCTCAAGGCAGCTGTTAAAGCACAGCTCGATCAATACGAAAAGGATGGACATTTAACCACAGTCACACAGCCCACAGACTGGATTAGCAATCTGGTCATAGTGAAAAAAACGGAAAAATTGAGACTATGCATTGACCCAAAGCCACTCAACCGAGCCCTGAAACGGTCCCACTACCTCATGCCCACTTTAGATGATGTGTTGTACAAGCTGCCAAAGGCGCATATATTCACGCTGGTGGATGCGAGTGATGCATTCCTGCAGTGCCGACTGGATGAGGAGAGCAGCCTGATGACAACGTTCTGGACACCATGGGGCAGAAAACGGTGGCTGAAGCTCCCCTTTGGTGTGTCAGTTGCTCCGGAACTGTAGCAGAGAAAGCAACATGAGCTCCTAGCTGGATTAACTGGGATTGAGCCCATAGCCGATGACATCCTCATAGTTGGCTGCGGGGATACGGACGAGAAGGCCAACCGCGACCATGACACAAACCTCATTTCCCTAATGGACGGATGCAGAGAAGTTAAGCTCAGGCTGAGCCTGAAAAAGTTGCAGTTCCGAGTGAAGGAGGTCCGCTTCCACGGCCACATACTGTCTGCCGAGGGCCTCAAGGCTGACCCTGACAAGATCAGGTTGGTTCTGGACATGCCGAACCCCACAGACGCTAAAGGGGTCCAGCGGTGTGTTGGCTTTGTGAACTATCTTTCCAGATTCATGACCCGCCTGTCAGAGGTATGTGAACCATTGAGGAGGCTGCTAGACAAAGACGTGGCGTGGCACTGGCTGCCAAAACATGATGCTGCCATGAAGGAAATGAAGACACTGGTCACAGCAGTACCGGTCTTGCGCTATTATGACGCCATCAAGCCAGTCACCATACAGAGCGACTCCAGTCAGACAGGCCTGGGCTGCTGTCTGCTACAGGAAGGGCAGCCTCTCACTTTTGCTTCCCGCGCCCTGACCCAGACGGAACAAAACTATGCACAAATAGAAAAGGAGTGCCTGAGCATCGTGTTCGCCTGTCAACGCTTCCACTACTACCTATATGGACGGGGTGATGTGACAGCAGAGACCGACCACCGGCCTTTAGTGTCCATCTTCAGTAAGCCCCTCCTCAGCGCGCCCAAGCGCCTACAGAGCATGCTCCTGACACTTCAGAATTACTGCCTTACGGTGGTGTACAAGCCAGGCCCTGAAATGTACATAAGTGACACGCTTAGTAGAGCCACCACCCCGCCACGGAAGACAGACACACTGTACCGACGAGAAATGGTCTGCAGCATGCAACAGGAGCAGTGTGACGCAGCGGCCATTCAGCAGGCAGACTACCTCAATGTCAGCAGCCAACGCCTGGCACAGATCCGAGCACACACAGAGGAGGATGTGTGTCTCCAAACGCTCAAGGCAGTCGTACTGCGGGGATGGCCAGAACACAAAGAGGAAGCCCCCATACTCATCAGGGACTACTGGGCCATCAGAGATGAAATAAGCGCACAGGATGGCGTGCTTTTCAGGAGCCAGCGCGTCATCATTCCGAAAGCCATACGTCCGGAAATGCTGAGGAGGATCCACTACAATCATGTGGGTGGTGAAGCATGTTACAGACATGCTCGCGATACATTGTACTGGCCCGGCATGCAAGGGGAAGTCAAAGACTATGTACAGCAGTGTTCTGTATGTAACGAGTATGCGCACGAACAACAAAAAGAGACCATGATGTCACACCCGCTCCCCACACGTCCATGGCAGCTGGTAAGCATGGATTTGTACAGCTATGCAGCACAGAACTTTTTGCTCGTGGTGGACCACTACTCCGACTTCTGGGAGATAGACCTGCTCCCTGACTTGTTGGCCGACACCACAATCCGACGAATCAAGGCACAGTTTGCACGTTATGGCGTCCCGGACAGAGCCATCACAGATGGGGGAAGCCAGTTTGCCTGCAGTGAATTCCGGGCATTTGCAAGGGAGTGGAGCTTCGAACATGTCATGTCCTCACCGCGGCACCCAAAAGCTAATGGCAAAGCAGAGTCTGCAGTAAAGATTGTGAAAGGCTTGTGCAAAAAGGCGGACCGTGCCAAAGAGGACCCCTGGAAGGCCATTCTGCATTGGCGAAACACGCCCACTGAGGGCATACATTGTAGCCCAGCACAGCGTCTCATGTCACGAAGGCTGAGAACACTTCTTCCGGTGGCCGACCAGCTCCTTGCACCTCAGGTCATCACAGGGGTTTCCGACAAGCTGAGGGGGAAGCATCAGGCAGCGAAGTTAGTGTATGACAAATCGGCGAGGGATCTGCCGGAGCTGAACGTCGGCCAGCCTGTCAGAATGAAGCCACTCCCGGGTGACAGGACGGGCAGATGGAGGAGAGGGGTGTGCCTGCAGCAGTTGGGACTCCGGTCCTATCTGGTCGACATAGAGGGGACCACATATCGACGCAACAGAATTGACCTTAGACCGGCCG
Organism: Nerophis ophidion; assembly: GCF_033978795.1. Classification (NCBI taxonomy): domain Eukaryota; kingdom Metazoa; phylum Chordata; class Actinopteri; order Syngnathiformes; family Syngnathidae; genus Nerophis; species Nerophis ophidion. The sequence continues at coordinate 255,944 of NC_084636.1, read as the reverse complement.
AAGCAATGCCTGAGCAACCGCTGGCTCGACCAGAATTGACCCCACAGCAGCCTGCGAGTGGCAGTGGCAACAGAGACAGTGTTGGCGGTGCTGGGGAGTCTCCAAGGTCTTCACCGGCCCCAAGGTCATCACCGTCTTCTCCGCAGGCCAGAGACACACCGCGCCGTGTGCTTCAGGGCCAGACTTTCTCCCGGAGTGGGAGGCTGATTAGGCCTCCTGACAGACTTGACCTCTTGGTCACACATGGACTGTGACACACATAAACACACACACACTCACACACTCGAATAAACATACATGGACTGTTTGCACTTTCAAACACACATGGACTGTGGATTTTGTTTAAAAAAAAAAAAAAAAAGTGATTGATGTTCTGATGGAGTGTGATTTGATGACAGGTGTGCTCTTATCCTGCTACTATGTAATGTTACGTTCTGTTTTGCCATATATTTGATATCTGATATTGGATGTTAAACCGGGTGTCGCTATCTGAGGTTGAATATGGGGTTACTAGTATGTTGATGGTCTACAGTGGATTTACAGGCAGCATTGTTCCAGTGGGGATACTTTGCTAAAGGAAGGGAGATGTTACAGGGTGATTGTCTTGACATGCGGCGCCACCCTGTGGCAGCCACGGTGCCCGCACCTATAACTTGTCACTGTGTCACATGTGTTTACCTGAGTTCTACTTCCTACATGCAGCCTGAATACACGGTACTGACACACAGCAGGACTCTTGTCGTCTTTATAATACAACACACACTATAACAGACGCCTGGAGCTGGTAAATCACCTTTTTTTATGTCTTTATAATTTTTTTGATTGTCGCTCTTAAAGTATTCTATAAGAATGCACACTGTCTTGTGACTTGTTGATAAGCATGCAAGTTAAATTCCCGGATTATGGTCGTTAAATTGTTGTAAAAACCGGACTTTAATGCTAAATGCTGCCGCTAGCATTAAACTAATCCACACGGATTATTTTAGTTAATTTAATGCTTGGGGCAGTTATTACGCTGTTTCCTGGTCTCCCGAGTTTGCGCACGGGCCAAAAACTCCGCTGCGTGTCCGTGTGGACATCTTGTGTGCCGCTGTGGTATTGATATGTGTATTATTTCTTTCTTTATTCTTTAGTGGAGAGAGATCCTGTTGACTGTGGACTGTGTGTGACGCACTTTTGTTTGTTTCCATTGGAAAAAAAGGTATGTCTGTCATGAGTTTTTTGGCATAGTTAATTGTAGAAAAAAATATGGAATGAGTTGATGTGAGTGGGAAAAATGAAGTATATTGCTGCACATATTAAAGATCCTTTTTCTTAATATATATTTTTGTTATTTGCTTATGTATATACCTATATACTGTTTTTAATTTAATTAATTAGAGACAATTTAATGCCTTATTTACCTTTTATAATCATTATTATCATTTTATTTATTATTTTATTATTTCCACATGTAAGCATAAATAATTGAATGAGTGCACTGACGCTCGGATGTGGAGAGAGATCATGTTTACTGTGGACTGCGTGTGAGACGCCCTGTTTTTGTTTCCATTCAAAAAAAGAAAAGGTGAATAAATCCTCCACGACTCAACTCCTGTGTTTGCATCACTATAAAAGACACAACGCAGAACAGTGACTGTTACATATATGATATATAATGTAAAGTGTATATCTGCAATCTTTATAATTAAAATGAATGAATTAGAAATTAATTATTTTAATCAATGTTTACGTAGGTTCAGACCACTGATGTATTTTTCTCCTGTTCATAATTTCTTTTGCTACTGTATGGAAGTTGGTCCCATCTTCTATTTTGTGTGTTTTGCAGCATCATCTATTGCCTGGATTTTTGCTGACAATTGCTCCTGCTGCGTTCGCTTAATCAAGTAAGATACTTTCTGGTTTGTTAAAATGTAATGTTGCTTACACATTTTTCTAGCAGCTCTTGGCCTATTCATGGGGCCGAATCAAGAAGGAACAATCAAATGCCCCAGCTCGACAAAGAGTGGTGAGGTTTCTTACTTAATATGAATGGTGCCATTAGGTTTATTAATTGTCCACGATTGTGCAAATATTCTATTGAATCAGCCCTGACAACCAGGCCTGTCCTGAACCGCCTTTTCCCAGTAGTAAGATTATGTCAGTGAGCCACAATCTGCCTGGTTTGACATCGTGTGTAAAGGTAGCATATGTCCATGAGCCAAGAGAACAGGTTCTATTTTTCTACATTTATGGACGCTTTCAACAGGAACAAAAACATTTTAAATGCAACTTAAGCTTAAAATGTTTACTTGTTTGTTTAAAGAGATGTCTTTTGCCTTTTAGATTTCTTCTTTGGCCACCATTGGAGGCCAGGATGTGAAGCAGGTGACCTGGAACACCCTGGGCAGGATCTTCACAGATGAGGTCAACAAACACGCGATCAGGTGGTTCAACCTGCCGGCGGATCGGGCAGCGAGGAGACGAGTCCCGCCTCCACCTCCACAGACAGATCAGGAGGAATAGAAATTTGTCAATAAACAACCTTTTATTGAACTTCTTGTCATTCACCAGTTATTCATTTTCTGATAGTTAGCTGTGCACAGAGCAGCATTTAGTTCAAGTTGTAGCCTAATAGATTAAATATTTATATTTACTATGTTTACTATATATATATATATATATATATATATATATATATATATATATATATATATAGTAAACATAGTAAATATAAATATTTATATATATATATATATATATATATATATATATATATATATATAGTAAACATAATAAATATAAATATTTATAGAGTGAATTGACCATTTTCTGTTTCTGCCTATTGACAATATTGTTAGTTTAAAAATACAAGGCAATGCATATTTAAGCTTAGGCCTATATTGCTGTAGTAGAGCCTAGTGATAGTGTTAGTTTCCTGTTTTATCCTACAGCAAGAACAGAAGGGATTTTGAAAATTAGATGGACCCGGGCCAGATTAGCCAGGGTTTTTGTGAGTCTGTTGCTGGTCCGTGGCGGATGTATGTGCGGCTGGCACATGCACACATAGAGCCCTATGGGTGCTTGAGCCCCTGCCCTTTTTTGCCTTGTCTTAAAAAGTGCCCTCTGCCTGTGTGTGTGTTTTTTTTTTTCCTTTAAACATTAATAAATTTCTGTTAGGGATTTAAAAAAACAAAACAAAACAAAACAAAAAAAACAGCGGTACAAAAGCTCCACGTTTTCTTGTAATAGCGGGTTGTTTGAGCCTGCGCTTCTGCCAGAGAGAGAGAGAGAGGGCGAGTGAGTGAGAGTAGACGCCCCTGAGGAGACGTGACAGTGGAGCAACTTGAACCTGTGAGTTATGGTCTAGTTGCCGTCCACTTATTCAGTATCTAATATGGGTAATATTTCAGAAAAACGCTGTGTTATTCTATTAATCAATGTGTCAGCTTCTGTTTATGCTGGACGTCGGAGCACGGCGCTTCAATTCCGCACAGAGCAGAGCGGATCGTGCGGGACAGGAAGTAGATTTCTACCTCTCTTCCACATCACTCCATCATCAGCAAACAATGCCACCTCCACTAACCCTTCCACTTCACTAAAAACTTCATTTATCATGATGGAAAATAGTACTGGACTTATTATACTCCCTTGTGGGGTCCCATTTTCCACTTCGTATTCTCTGCTATATTCATTCTCTATTTTTACTAATAATGTTCTACTTGTTAAAAAGTATTTTATCCATCTGTACATTCTTCTTCTAATCCCAATCTTATTTAGTTTCATCAGCAAGCCCTGTTTCCACAACATATCATACGCTTTCTCTATGTCAAAAAATACCGCAATTATACTTTCTTTATTTATTTGTCCCTTTCTAATTTCCTCTTCCAGCTGCACTGCTGGGTCATTTGTGCTTCTTGCTTTGCGAAAACCACTTTGGTAGTTTTTTATAATTTCTTTTGACTCTAAATAATATATTAATCTTTCATTAATCATTTTTTCCATTACTTTGCCCAAATTTGAGGTCAATGCTATCGGCCTATAATTTCCTGCCTCTTCCGGATCTTTCCCTGGTTTGCATATTGGAATTATTACAGCTGTTTTCCACTCAGCTGGTAATTTTCCTTCTTCATATATCCTATTATATAATTTCAAGACCACTTCTTTGCCGATGCTACCTACATTTTTGATCATTTGATAACTCACCAGGTCTTTCCCTGGCGTCGTATTTTTAACTTTTTTTAAAATTGGAACCATTTCATCCGAAGAAAATGTCATATCCATAGTGTTGGTAAAACTATTATCGTTGTCTTCCTTCATATCCTCAATATTTAAACTAATTGTTTCTTCTCTCTTTTGTTTTTCTACATTTCTCAAATGATCATTACTGTGCACTTTAACAAAGGTTTTTGCTAAAAGTTCTGCTTTTTCTTTATTTCCTACCACACTCCGCATTCCATCTTTCATCACATGATTTTTATGTTCTTTTCTGATCCCTGACATTCTCTTGATCATTCCCCACACTTGGCTTAAAGGAGTAGTTCTATTTAGTGTTTCACAAAAAGTTCTCCAATGGTGTTTTCTTGTTTTTTTAATAACATACCTTACTCTAGCTTGATGCCTTTTATATTGGATCATGTCTTGGAAATGATGTGTTCTTCTCAATATTCTAAATGCTCTATTCCGTTCTTGTATTGCATCTGTGCACTCTTGTGTCCACCACGGCACTATCTTCCTGCTTCTCCCTATACTATTCCTTGGTATGCTCTGTTCGGCTGCTTCTATTATGCACCCCGTAACATCTGTATTTAATTGTTCAATATCTTGATTTATATCTACTTCCTTTAAAGTTATGTCGGTAATTTCCCTAAATTTCTCCCAGTCACCATGATTATACTTCCATCTTCCTTCTATCCTAGTGCTTTCTGTCCTATGATTTATGTTTATGTGAATGAAGATTGGATAGTGATCACTTCCCATTGTGCTGTATTTATTTACTTCCCACTCCACCTTTCCTGCTAACCCTTGTGACACTAGTGTTAAATCTATTGCTGTTTCTTTACCCGTGACGACATCTAACCTTGTTGCCCACCCATCATTCACACACACCACTTCTTTTTCCTCCAAAAGTGCTTCCAATGTTTCCCCATTCCAGTCATCCCTTTCACCCCACATTGTGCTATGTGCATTAAAGTCACCACACCAAATAATATTGCCACTCCAGTGCTCCATTATTGTTTCTACTTTATGAATTTCTAATTTCTTGCATGGATTATAGAAGTTTAGTACTTTGTATCTTTCTTTATTATTCCATACTTCTACTCCTACTATCTCTAGTTCTTGTTTTACTTTTAATATTGAATAATGCATGTCTTCCTTAATAAATATGGCACATCCTCCTCCTTGCCCATCATTCCTATCTTTACGTATCGTTATATATCCTTTTATTATAAAGTTCAATTTTGGCTTCAGCCATGTTTCTTGAATACATATTATATGTGGTTTATTTTTCATATTATTAATATATCCCTTTAATTCCTGTCCGTTTGCTATCAAACTTCTGGCATTCCACTGCACAATTAACATGGCGTTGGATTGTGGTCACATGACTCGGTCTCGTCTACTCTCTGTAGCTCACCTTGCACCTGTTCCCAGGATAGTTCTTTTAAATTTAAAAACTTTGCTGCTGCTTTGACAATTATTTTGATTTTCTCAGTCTTGTTTCTAGCCTGTTCTGTACAGTTTATTACGTAAGCCAGGAATACAACTAGTTTGTCCATGGAAATTCCTGTATTTGCTGCCTCTTGTTTTTTATTTCTTGAACTATTTTCACTTCTGTCCTGTTCTGCACTTTCTTGATTTCTTATTTTAACTGCCTCTGCGTATGTAATATTTCTTTCAACTCTGATTTGCTGTACTTCTGTTGCCTGTTTTCTTATGATGCAGCCCCCATACGCTGCTGTGTGATTCCTGCCACAATTACAACACTTGACCTGTTCAGTTCATTTTCTCCACATTGTCCATATTCATGCTCCCCTCCACACCTTCCACATCTCATTTTAGCATGACACACACTAGCTATGTGCCCATAGCGTTGGCACTTGAAACAACGTACTGGGGGTGGCACGTAAGCTCTAACATAGAAGCTTAGATACCCAATCATGATTCTCTCTGGTAGGACCTCCTCAGCAAATTGCACTAGCACGGGTTCGCTCTCAGTCTTTTCACCGTTCCTAAATGCCATCATTCTTTTCATCATAGTGACAGTTCCTCCTTTTATTTCTTTTTTCAGATCATCTAAATGTTCTCCTCTTGGGATTCCTGTCACGACTCCTCTTGCCCCCTTTCGTTCTCCCACTTTGATTTTTTCCTTTATTATTTTGTTGCACAGTTTTTGTAATCGCATTGCTTTGTTCTTTTGCTCTCCATTTTTGCATTTAATCAACAGCCGTCAGTCCCTGAGCACCTTGGCTATCTCCACCTCTCCAATGTCCTTCTTTAATCCCTTAACCAGTGTCATCAAACTAATGTCATTCATATCTTGGTTTGATTTAAATGTATAAATGATCTTATATTCATCCATCATAACCCTTTTCCTCTTATCAACCTCTTCATGGTCTTCATGCACTCTTTTAGCACTCGACTTTCCTTCACTCCCTCCTCTCCCCTTCTTTCCTCTCTCCCCTCTAGTCCTATCCATTTCCATACTATCCTCATACATGCCGTCACTATCCCCTTCCATCTCCATCCAGTCACAAAACAGCTTATGCTCAACCGCCAAAACAGATTTAGACACTCTCGCCGCCGCCAAATTCACTCCAAATGTTTGGTAGTTCCGCGTCTCTCCTTCCGAAAGCCGCATGGCTACCACACTAGCGGTCGTAGAATAAACAGGAAGTGACGTCATCTGACATTTCCGGGTCATTCTCCGTTCCATAGTAATAAACACTGCAGTTTATCCTTCTCTTTTTTTACCATTAAACACAAATCATAAAGGCAATTCCACTCAATTTGAATTACATAATCTCGATTTTACTTGCTTTTATTTTTTATTTATTGTCTGTTTATCTTTTTATTAAACCCTTGTGATGGAGGTATATGGATGAAGACATTTTTATTTTTTATTTATTCTTCCCTTTTATATATGTTATTTATTTTAACTTAAGCACTTCCCCCCAAAAAAGAGTGTTATTTTGGCATGACTTTTTATTTTTTTACAGCATTATGTTTCCAGCGTAGCCCCAGTGGTATGGAGCATAGCACTTCCTTTTGTTGGCCAGTAGAGGTCCTCCACGTACAAATTCCTGTGGACAACAAACAGCACTTTATATGGATTTCTATTTCATGGTGTGATGCAATATATGCTTGTTTTAACTTTCCCTTTTCTTCATCCATAGACTCATCAATTCCAAGGTCTTTTAGTGAATTTTAACTACCACTCCAGTTGTAAACGCCTATTTTAATGATCTTCTACGGTGTAAGGGTGGGATCTGCAAGGATTTTAGATATTTTACATCCCAGGGAAGGGTACATATACATATTTTACTTTTCTTTTCCTTACCTTCACCCCCTGCCCCTCCCCCCTTTTCTTCCCCTTCCTCCACACTACCATATTCTCATTTTTGCACCATATTACATCATTACAATCATAACCGTAACTTTTTCTCTCAATTCAACTATACCTCCCTATATGCCTAAACATAACCACAACTCCTTTTTCATACAAACAATAACTACAGATACCTCACAAACATCAAAGTGGTCTTTCTCACTTAATGCTCAGACTAAACAACTGAAACGCAATACAACTTTATATCTAAACCTCTACTGTGAGGGAAATGTGATCCGCCTTAAATAGTCCCATATCAAACTTAAGAAGGTCAGTGACTTCACTATAAAAGTGGGTGACATTGTTATCACCAGGAAGGATGAGATCACCTACCTAGGTTCCATTCTAGAGGCTAATCTTTCCTGTGATAAAATGGCAACCAAGGTGATCAAAAAGGTCAACCAAAGAACGAGATTCCTCTACAGAATCTCCTCTCTGGTCAACAAAAGCACCTTGAGGATTCTAGCGGTAACTCTCATTCAACCCTTCTTCGATTACGCTTGCACCTCCTGGTACCCCAGCACCTCCAAAACCCTCAAATCTAGACTCCAAACATCCCAGAATAAGCTAATCCGGTTACTTTTAGACCTCCACCCCAGATCACACCTCAATCCAACCCGCTTCTCCAAAGTGGGCTGGCTCACGGTGGAGGACAGAGTAAAACAACTTGCACTGAGCCTAGTCTATAAAATGCGCTACACCTCCTTGATACCGAAGTACATGTCAAACTACTTCCTTAACGTAAATGACCGCCATAACCACAACACCAGGGGGAGCTCCACAAACCACGTTAAACCCAGATTTCGATGTAACAAAGGTCTTAACTCATTCTCTTTCTATGCCACATCAGTGTGGAATGCACTCCCAACAGGTGTAAAAGTAAGTGCATCTCTATATTCTTTCAAAACCGCTCTAAAACAACACCTCCAGGCAACTTCAACCCTTTACTAATACCCTCCTCCATTCATATCTTATGTCCCCGGATTATAAATAACCTAATGTAAATAATCAAATGTTCTTCTAATGTATATACTTGTTCTTATGCTATGTGAACTCACTATGTTCACTGCTGGCTGTACATATCCTACTAAGTCACACCTACACACTTTCAATGTCCACATTTCTCTGTTGATGCAATTGTTGATGACTGAAGTTCTGATATCAACCAAAGCTCCTCATCCCACCCCCCGGATTGTAAATAATGTAAATAATTCAATGTACATACTATGATGATTAACTTGTGTGATGACTGTATTATGTTGATAGTATATATTTGTACCATGAATTGATTAACGTGGACCCCGACTTAAACAAGTTGAAAAACTTATTGGGGTGTTACCATTTAGTGGTCAATTGTACGGAATATGTACTGTACTGTGCAATCTACTAATAAAAGTATCAATCAATCAATCAATCAAAGTGCATTTTATTTTGAAAATTAACCCGGTGTTTTATTTTGTATTTTGTATTACAAGATATAAAGTGTTGTATTGTGACATATTTTTTATTTACACAACTCCATGTTCTTTTCTAAGATGAAGATTTGAGATAAAGACGACTCCACCCAGATCCTAAGCTTCCTTGCCTGGTCTTTCTCTCCGTCTTCCCACGCACACAAAAATACAACACACAACGCAGAGACTTTATAGGGAGACCGAGGACTAGATGGACCCGGGATAGAGGAAGCCAGCTTCAAGGGTTACATATATATATATATATATATATATATATATATATATATATATATATATATATATATATATATATATATATATATATATACATATATATATATATATATATATATATATATATATATATATATACATATATATATATGTATATATATACATATATATATATATATATGCATATGTACATATATATATGTATATATATGCATATATATATATATATATATGCATATGTACATATATACATATATATATGCATATGTACATATATATATATATATATGCATATGTACATATATATATACATATGTATATATATATATACATGTATGCTGTAAATACATATATATGTCAACGTGAATGACTGCTCGCTGACTGCTCTTGTTGCAAAAAAGCTAAGTATCGTTCTATTTGTGTGATTTTAACTGTTTTGCAGCTTTATTTACAACTTCTCGAACATATTTAATAGTTCAATTTAACTTGCAAATCACCCGATCTCTGTCTCGCCACTCCGCCCTCAGCTAGCTAGCTGCTAAGCTAACGAGGCTAGCGGAGAAAGGCAGCGCCGGTCTGAAGGAAGCTACTCCCCCGCCACCGTGACCACCATTTCCCGAAGACAGCTGGCACTCCACTCGGCAACGGAAAGTTTCTGTGAGTATGGCTTCCTGCGCTTCGTGCACTTTACTCATGGATAGGTTGGCTCTGCTAGAGAGCCGTGTCCGCCAGTTAGAGCAGTGTAATTTCGTAACTTTAGATGTTGCGGACACATCTGCTAGCGTTAGCTGTAGCGAGCTAACTAGCCCAGCTTGTAGCAGCCCTAAGCGGCCTACAAGCTACGGTGTACCGGTTGAGACGCATAATAGATTTAGACCTTTAGCTAGTCCTACACCCCAGTCTACCGGGCACCACACTTTAGTCATAGGGGACTCCATCACCCGAAACATAAAGCTTAGCAAACCAGCCACAATTAAGTGTATTCCCGGGGGCAGAACACCTGACATTGAAGCTAATCTTAGGGAGCTAACTCGCAACAGGTCTAGTAAACACGTACGACAGGCTAACCGCACCACTAGTTATGCGAATATAGTAATACACGTTGGCTCCAATGACGTTAGGATGGGACAATCAGAGATTACAAAGAGAAACATAGCCAGGGCTTGTAATCTCGCTAGAAAGATGTCCAGGCATCGAGTAATTGTCTCTGGCCCCCTGCCTGGGAGAGGCAATGATGAGAGATATAGCAGATTAGTCTCTCTTAACAAGTGGCTGGATAGCTTCTGTAGACAACAGGGATTTACCTTTATTGATAATTGGCCCTCTTTCTGGGGCAAACCTGGCTTGCTGAGGAGAGACGGCCTTCACCCTAACCAGGAAGACGCTATCCTCTTGTCTCGGAACATAGATTTCGCATTGAGCCACATTTGACTAACTGCACTAGAGCAAGCCCGGTCACAGGCAATTACAGAGCCTGCTAGCCTGGGTATGGAGTCAGTTAAGTTCGAACTAGCCAGCGCCATGCTGGATGATCCCTGTACACATAGCAATTTTCGTAGAATAATACACAACTCACAAAATGTTTTTTCTGCTATGACTATGACTACGTCAGAGTTAGAAATGCGTTCTACTGAGGTGGCAAATTATGATGCGTTCAGTTTATCGCAGCGCCAAGTAGACAATCTGAAAATTCCCGTCATATCAATTCCTAGATATGATCATAATTATTTTAAGTACACTGCGCATAATAAAAGCAACATTATTAATATTGCTACTACGGATAATTTTATCAACAACTCCTTAAAACAGCCCGCTACCTATAATATGGGCTTTCTAAACATCAGATCTTTGTTTCCCAAAACGTTATTAGTTAATGAGGTCATTAGAGACAACAACCTTAACGTCATCGGTCTTAGCGAAACCTGGCTTAAACCAGACGACTTTTTTGCGATAAATGAGGCATCCCCTCCTAACTATACGAATGCGCATATTGCCCGTCCCCTTGAGAGGGGAGGGGGGGTCGCACTAATATACAGCGAAAACTTTAACTTTAGTCCTAACTTAAATAATAAATATAAATCGTTTGAGGTGCTTTCTATGAAGTCTGCCACACCTCTGCGTCTGTGCCTGGCCGTTATCTACCGCCCCCAGGGCCCTATTCGGACTTTATTAGTGAATTCTCAGAGTTTGTTGCTGATCTCGTGACGCACGCTGATAATATAATTATAATGGGGGACTTTAATATCCATATGATTACCCCATTGGACCCACCGTGCGTGGCGCTCCAGACTATAATTGATAGCTGTAGTCTTACATAAATAATAAATGAACCGACGCATCGCAGCGGTAATACGATAGACCTAGTGCTTGTCAGAGGTATCACCGTTTCCAAAGTTATGATACTCCTGTGTACTAAAGTAATGTCCGATCATTACCTTATAAAATTCGAAGTTCAGACTCATGTTCGGCAAGCTAATAATACTAATAACTGCTATAGCAGCCGCAACATTAATGCTGCCACAACGACGACTCTTGCGGACCTACTGCCCTCGGTAATGGCACCATTCCCAAAGTATGTGGGCTCTATTGATAACCTCACTAACAACTTTAACAACGCCCTGCGCGAAACCATTGATAGTATAGCACCGCTGAAGTTAAAAAAGGCTCCAAAAAAGCGCACCCCGTGGTTTACTGAAGAAACTAGAGCTCAGAAATTATTATGTAGAAAGCTGGAACGCAAATGGCGCACGACTAAACTTGAGGTGCACCATCAAGCATGGAGTGATAGTTTAATAACTTATAAACGCATGCTTACCTTAGCTAAAACTAATTATTACTCAAATCTCATCCGCATTAATAAAAACGATCCAAAATTTCTGTTTAGTACAGTAGCATCGCTAACCCAACAAGGGACTCCTTCCAGTAGCTCCACCCATTCGGCAGATGACTTTATGAAGTTCTTTAATAAGAAAATTGAACTTATTAGAAAGGAGATTAAAGACAATGCGTCCCAGCTACAACTGGGTTCTATTAACACAGATACGATTGTATATACGGCGGATACTGCAAATATCCAAAATAGTTTCTCTCGTTTTGATGAAATAACATTAGAAGAATTGTTACGTGTAAATGGAATAAAACAAACAACATGTTTACTTGACCCACTTCCTGGAAAACTTATCAAGGAGCTTTTTGTATTATTAGGTCCATCAGTGCTAAATATTATAAACTTATCACTCTCCTCGGGCACTGTTCCCCTAGCATTCAAAAAAGCGATTATTCATCCTCTCCTTAAAAGACCTAACCTCGATCCTGACCTCATGGTAAACTACCGACCGGTGTCTCACCTTCCCTTTATTTAGAAAATCCTCGAAAAAATTGTTGCGGAGCAGTTAAATGAACACTTAGCGTCTAACAATCTATGTGAAACCTTTCAATCCGGTTTCAGGGCAAATCACTCCACGGAGACAGCCCTCGCAAAAATGACTAATGATCTATTGCTAACGATGGACTCTGATGCGTCATCTATGTTGCTGCTCCTCGATTTTAGCGCTGCTTTCGATACCGTCGATCATAATATTTTATTAGAGCGTATCAAAACACGAATTGGTATGTCAGACTCAGCCCTGTCTTGGTTTAACTCTTATCTTACTGATAGGATGCAGTGTGTCTCCCATAACAATGTGACCTCGGACTACGTTAAGGTAACGTGTGGAGTTCCCCAGGGTTCGGTCCTTGGCCCTGCACTCTTCAGCATCTACATGCTGCCGCTAGGTGACATCATACGCAAATACGGTATTAGCTTTCACTGTTATGCTGATGACACCCAACTCTACATGCCCCTAAAGCTGACCAACACGCCGGATTGTAGTCAGCTGGAGGCGTGTCTTAATGAAATTAAACAATGGATGTCCGCTAACTTTTTGCAACTTAACGCCAAAAAAACGGAAATGCTGATTATCGGTCCTGCTAGACACCGACCTCTATTTAATAATACAACTTTAACATTTGACAACCAAATAATAAAACAAGGCGACTCGGTAAAGAATCTGGGTATTATCTTCGACCCAACTCTCTCCTTTGAGTCACACATTAAAAGCGTTACTAAAACGGCCTTCTTTCATCTCCGTAACATCGCTAAAATTCGCTCCATTCTGTCCACTAAAGACGCTGAGATCATTATCCATGCGTTTGTTACGTCTCGCCTCGACTACTGTAACGTATTATTTTGGGGTCTCCCCATGTCTAGCATTAAAAGATTACAGTTGGTACAAAATGCGGCTGCTAGACTTTTGACAAGAACAAGAAAGTTTGATCACATTACGCCTGTACTGTATATACCTTTATATACATATATACATACATATATACCTATACTGTATATACCTTTATATACATATATACATACATATATACCTATACTGGCTCACCTGCACTGGCTTCCTGTGCACTTAAGATGTGACTTTAAGGTTTTACTACTTACGTATAAAATACTACACGGTCTAGCTCCATCCTATCTTGCCGATTGTATTGTACCATATGTCCCGGCAAGAAATCTGCGTTCAAAAGACTCCGGCTTATTAGTGATTCCTAGAGCCCAAAAAAAGTCTGCGGGCTATAGAGCGTTTTCCGTTCGGGCTCCAGTACTCTGGAATGCCCTCCCGGTAACAGTTCGAGATGCTACCTCAGTAGAAGCATTTAAGTCTCACCTTAAAACTCATTTGTATACTCTAGCCTTTAAATAGACTCCCTTTTTAGACCAGTTGATCTGCCGCTTCTTTTCTTTCTCCTATGTCCCCCCCTCCCTTGTGGAGGGGGTCCGGTCCGATGACCATGGATGAAGTACTGGCTGTCCAGAGTCGAGACCCAGGATGGACCGCTCGTCGCGACCCAGGATGGACCGCTCGCCTGTATCGGTTGGGGACATCTCTACGCTGCTGATCCGCCTCCGCTTGAGATGGTCTCCTGTGGACGGGACTCTCGCTGCTGTCTTGGATCCGCTTGAACTGAACTCTCGCGGCTGTGTTGGAGCCACTATGGATAGAACTTTCACAGTATCATGTTGGACCCGCTCCACATCCATTGCTTTCGGTCCCCTAGAGGGGGGGGGTTGCCCACATCTGAGGTCCTCTCCAAGGTTTCTCATAGTCAGCATTGTCACTGGCGTCCCACTGGATGTGAATTCTCCCTGCCCACTGGGTGTGAGTTTTCCTTGCCCTTTTGTGGGTTCTTCCGGGGATGTTGTAGTCGTAATGATTTGTGCAGTCCTTTGAGACATTTGTGATTTGGGGCTAAATAAATAAACATTGATTGATTGATTGATACATGTATGTATATATGTATATATATATACGTATATGTATGTATGTATATATATATATATATATATATATATATATATATATATATATATATATATATATATATACGTATGTATAAATACGTATGTATAAATGGGGGGTGGGAGGACGTTGTTTACATGTTTGGTGTATAAATATTAAATACATGTTTAGTGTATAAATATTAAAAACATCCATCCATCCATCTTCTTCCACTTTTTCGAGGTCGGGTCGCGGGGGTAGCAGCCTAAGCAGGGAAGCCCAGACTTCCCTCTCCCCAGCCACTTGGTCCAGCTCTTCCCGGGGGATCCCGAGGCGTTCCCAGGCCAGCCGGGAGACATAGTCTTCCCATCGTGTCCTGGGTCTTCTCTGTGGCCTCCTACCGGTTGGACGTGCCCTAAACACCTCCCTAGGGAGGCGTTCGGGTGGCATCCTGACCAGATGCCCGAACCACCTCATCTGGCTCCTCTCGATGTGAAGGAGCAGCGGCTTTACTTTGAGTTCCTCCCGGATGACAGAGCTTCTCACCCTATCTCTAAGGGAGAGACCCGCCACACGGCGGAGGAAACTCATTTGGGCCGCTTGTACCCGTGATCTTATCCTTTCGGTCATGACCCAAAGCTCATGACCATTGGTGAGGATGGGAACGTAGATCGCCTGGTAAATTGAGAGCTTTGCCTTCCGGCTCAGCTCCTTCTTCACCACAACGGACCGGTACAACGTCCGCATTACTGAAGACGCCGCACCGATCCGCCTGTCGATCTCACCATCCACTCTTCCCTCACTCGTGAAAAAGACTCCTAGGTACTTGAACTCCTCCACTTGGGGCAGGGTCTCCTCCCCAACCCGGAGATGGCACTCCACCCTTTTCCGGGAGAGAACCATGGACTCGGACTTGGAGGTGCTGATTCTCATTCCGGTCGCTTCACACTCGGCTGCGAACCGATCCAGTGAGAGCTGAAGATCCCGGCCAGATGAAGCCATCAGGACTACATCATCTGCAAAAAGCAGAGACCTAATCCTGCGGTTACCAAACCGGAACCCCTCAACGCCTTGACTGTACTTAGAAGTTCTGTCCATAAAAGTTATGAACAGAGTCTGTGACAAAGGACAGCCTTGGCGGAGTCCAACCCTCACTGGAAACGTGTCCGACTTACTGCCAGCAATGCGGACCAAGGTCTGACACTGATTATACAGGTATTTATGGTATAAATATTAAATACATGATTGGTGTATAAATATTAAATACATGTTTAGTGTATAAATATTTATTAAACAACTGTTTAATATAATAATAATAAATACTTGCTTAGTGTATAAATATTAAATACCTGTTTAGTGTATGAATATTAAATACATGTTTATTGTATAAATATTAAATACATGTTTAGTGTATAAATATTAAATACATGTTTAGTGTATGAATATAAGTGTATGAAAAACCCATTTTATGTAAAAAAAAAATACAATTACAAAAAATAAAATTAGAATGAAGCGGGAACGTGCGCCCTCCTGTGGACTTCTGCCGCAACTGCACACATAAACAAATTCATTATTTCCGAGTGTGCCTTATTTAGTGTCCCAGACTTCCAATTCGTTGTTTACATGATTAGTGTATAAATATTTATTAAACAACTGTTTAATATATTAATATTGAATACTTGTTTAGTGTATAAATATTAAATACATGTTTAATGTAAAAATATCAAATACATGTTTAGTGTATAAATATTAAATACATGTTTAGTGTATTAATATTAAATACATGTTCAGTGTATGAATATTAAATACATGTTTAATATATTAATATTGAATACTTGTTTAGTGTATAAATATTAAATACATGTTTAATGTAAAAATATCAAATACATGTTTAGTGTATAAATATTAAATAAATGTTTAGTGTATTGATATTAAATACATGTTTAGTGTAAGAATATTAAATACATGTTTAGAGTAAAAATATTAAATATTAAATACATGTGTGTATGAATATAAGTGTATGAGAAACCAAACTTATGTAAAAAAAAAAAAAAAAAAAATCAAATTTGAAAAAAAGGCCAACAGGGCTGGGCGATAAAACGATATCAATATATCAATATTAATTGCAAAACATAAAAAACTATCAAAAATTATTCTGAAAAAATCCCCCCCAAAAATGAAAAAAAAAAAAAATAGGACTGGGCGATAAAACGATGCCAATATATATTGCAAAAGACATCAAATTTAAATCAATGAAAAAAACGGTAATTTGAAAAAAAAAACATAGGGCTGGGCTGTAAAACAATACAATATATATAATGATTGACACATGACTGATGTTAAAAAAGTAGGAACATTGTCAATAGGGCTGGCCGATAAAACTAGACACATAACTTGTGTGTGTGTGTGTGTGGGGGGGGGGGGGGGGGGGCAGACAAATGAAGAGGGAACGTGCGCCCTCCTGTGGACTTCTGCTGCAACTGCACACAAAGAAATTCATTATTTCCAAGTGTGCCTTATTTAGAGGATAATAAATACATGTTTACTGTATGAATATTAAATATATGATTAGTATATAATTAAATATATGTTTAGTATATGATTATTAAATACATGTTCAGTGTATGAATATTAAATACATGTTTAGTGTATAAATATTAAATACATATTTAGTGTATAAATATTAAATACATGTTTACTGCATAAATATTAAATACATTTTCGGTGTATGAATATTAAATACATGTTTGGCGTATATGTTTAATGTATAATTATTTATTACATGTTTGGTTGATGAATATCAAATTCCTGTTTAGTGTATGAATGACCAGACTTCTGAAGAGTGAACGTGCGCCCTCCTGTGGACTTCTACCGCAATTGCACACACAAACAAATTCCATCCATCCATCCATTTCCTACCGCTTTTTCCCTTTTGGGGTCGCGGGGGGCGCTGGTGCCTATCTCAGTTACACTCGGGCGGAAGGCAGTGTACACCCTGGACAAGTCACCTCGTGTGCCTTATTTAGTGTCCCAGACTTCCAATTCGTCGATTACATGTCTAGTGTATAAATATTCATTAAAAAACAGTTTAATGTATGAATAATAAATACATGTTAAGTGTATTAATATTAAATACATGTTTAGTGTATAAATATTAAATACATGTTTGGCATATAAATTAAATATATATTTAGTGTATAATTATTGAATACATGTTTGGTGGATGAATATCAAATTCCTGTTTAGTGTATGAATGACCAGATTCATGAAGAGGGAATGTGCGCCCTCCTGTGGACTTCTGCCGCAATTGCACACAAAGAAATTATTTATTTCCGAGTGTGCCTTATTTAGAGAATAATAAATACATGTTTACTGTATGAATGTTAAATATATGATTAGAATATGAATATTAAATATGTGTTTAGGATATGATTATTAAATACATGTTTACTGTATAAATATTAAATACATGTTTAGTGTATTAATATTAAATACATGTTTAGTGTATGAATAATACATGTATAGTGTACAAATAGTAAAATAATGTTTAGTGTATAAATACTAAAAACATGTTTAGTGTAAGAATATTAAATACATGTTTAGTGTATTGATATTAAATACATGTGTAGTGTATAAATATAAGTGTATGAGAAACCAAACTTATGTAAAAAAAAAAATAAACATAATAAAATAAAAAAAAAAGGAGAGAAAGAGAGAGAGATAGAGAAGACCAGACTAAAGAAGAGGGAACGTGCGCCCTCCTGTGGACTTCTGCTGCAACTGCACACAAATAAATTAATTATTTCTGAGTGTGCCTTATTTAGAGAATAATAAATACATGTTCAGTGTATGAATAATAAATACATGTTCAGTGTATGAATATTAAATACATGTTTAGTGTATGAATATTAAATACATGTTTAGTGTATTAATATTAAATACATGTTTAGTGTATAAATATTAAATACATGTTTAGTGTAAAAATATTAAATACATGTTTAGTGTATAAATATTAAATACATGTTTATTGTAAAAATATTAAATACATGTTTAGTGTATAAATATTAAATACATGTTTAGTGTATAAATATTAAATACATGTTTAGTGTAAAAATATTAAATACATGATTAGTGTATGAATATTAAATACATGTTTAGTGTATTAATATTAAATATATGTTTAGTGTATAAATATTAAATACATGTTTAGTGTATGAATATTAAATACATGTTTAGTGTAAAAATATTAAATACATGTTTAGTGTATAAATATTAAATACATGATTAGTGTATAATATTAAATACATGTTTAGTGTATGAATATTAAATACATGTTTAGTGTATTAATATTAAATATATGTTTAGTGTATAAATATTAAATACATGTTTAGTGTATGAATATTAAATACATGTTTAGTGTAAAAATATTAAATACATGTTTAGTGTATAAATATTAAATACATGATTAGTGTATAATATTAAATACATGTTTAGTGTATGAATATTAAATACATGTTTAGTGTAAAAATATTAAATTCATGTTTAGTGTATAAATATTAAATACATGTTTAGTGTAAAAATATTAAATACATGTTTAGTGTGTAATATTAAATATATGTTTAGTTTATTAAAATTAAATACATGTTTTTGTATTAATATTAAATACATGTTTAGTGTATGAATATTAAATACATGTTTAGTGTAAAAATATTAAATACATGTTTAGTGTATGAATATTAAATACATGTTTAGTGTAAAAATATTAAATATATGTTTAGTGTAAAAATATTAAATACATGTTTAGTGTATTACTATTAAATACATGTTTAGTGTATAATTATTAAATAGATGTTTAGTGTAAAAATATTAAATACATGTTTAGTGTATGAATATTAAATACATGTTTAGTGTATTAATATTAAATACATGTTTAGTGTATTAATATTAAATACATGTTTAATGTATTATATTAAATACATGTTTAGTGTATAAATATTAAATACATGTTTAGTGTATTAATATTAAATACATGTTTAGTGTATTAATATTAAATACATGTTAAGTGTATGAATATCAAATACATGTTTAGTGTATAAATATTAAATACATGTTTAGTGTATTAATATTAAATACATGTTTAGTGTATAAATATAAGTGTATGAGAAACCAAGCTTATGTAAAAAAAAATAAAGAAACAAAAAAAAGGAAAAAGAGAGAGTGAGAGAGAGGGAGAGGACCAGACCTATGAAGAGGGAACGTGCGCCCTCCTGTGGATTTCTCCCGCCACTGCACACATAAAGAAGTTCATTATTTCCAACTGTGCCTTATTTAGTGTCCCAGACACTAAATAAGGCACCCTAACCCAAACCCTAACCCTAACCCTAACACGCTGGAGATTCCCGGTACCTGAGGCAGAGAAACAGCCCCAGCGCATGATTGACCCCCCACCATGCTTAACAGTAGGCAAGGTGTTCTTCTCTTTGTAAGCTTAATTTTTAGGGTTAACCCTAACCCTAACGACACTTATTAAGAGGGAACGTGCGCCCTCCTGTGGACTTCTGCCGCAACTGCACACATAAAGAAAGTCATTATTTCCAAGTGTGCCTTATTTAGAGGATAATAAATACATGTTTACTGTATGAATATTAAATATATGATTAGTATATATTTAAATATATGTTTAGTATATGATTATTAAATACATGTTCAGTGTATGAATATTAAATACATGTTTGGTGTATAAATATTAAATATATGTTTAGTGTATAAATATTAAATACATGTTTAGTGTATAAATATTAAATACATGTTTAGTGTATTAATATTAAATATATGTTTAGTGTATAAATATTATATACATGTTTAGTGTATAAATATTAAATACATGTCTAGTGTATGAATATTAAATATGTGTTTAGTGTATAAATATTAAATCCATGTTTAGTGTATGAATATTAAATATGTGTTTAGTGTATGAATATTAAGTACATGTTTAGTGTATGAATATTAAGTACATGTTTAGTATATGAATATTAAATATTTGTTTAGTGTATAAATATTAAATACATGTTTAGTGTATTAATATTAAATACATGTTTAGTGTATAAATATTAAATACATGTTTAGTGTATGAATATTAAATATGTGTTTAGTGTATAAATATTAAATCCATGTTTAGTGTATGAATATTAAATATGTGTTTAGTGTATGAATATTAAATACATGTTTAGTGTATAAATATTAAATACATGTCTAGTGTATGAATATTAAATATGTGTTTTGTGTATGAATATTAAATCCATGTTTAGTGTATGAATATTAAATATGTGTTTAGTGTATGAATATTAAGTACATGTTTAGTGTATGAATATTAAGTACATGTTTAGTATATGAATATTAAATATTTGTTTAGTGTGTAAATATTCAATACATTGTAGAGGCAGGGATTTGTTTCTCACTTGTCACCTGGGATAGTGGGTGTGGCCACATGTGTGTGTGTGTGCGTGCGTGCGTGCGTGCGTGCGTGTGTGTGTGTGTGTGTGGGGGGGGGGGGGCTGAATGATTGCTGAATGAATATCAGCTGCACCTGTCTGGGGGAATTGTTTGGCTTGTTTGGAGAGAGTTTGAACCTGGGTGCCGTTACTTCCCCACCCATCCATCCATTTCTACCGCTTATTCCCTTTTGGGGTGGCGGGGGGCGCTGGCGCCTATCTCAGCGTTACTTCTGTTGACCGCCAAATGACTGCAAAGGAACCACAAAGCATCTGAATGTAATGTATAGTATTTTTACTCCAAGGGACAATAAATCCCCCTCAAAACTGCAATGAGGACTTCATGTTGCATCCTTGGACCTCGCGTGTCAGACAGAGCCCTGCTTTCCACTCTCAGTGACTATTTACAACTTGATAGTCACACAACATTGTCAACAGAAAAGGCTGCAGACCCCACACCCACCTTCTGATACTTGGCTGGAATTGTGCACTTTGGAGCACTCAAGCACTCAAGTAAGTGCATGAAAGGAAGGAGCGCAGCACAAGCCATGGTATGTGAAGCACACTTCATTCACACTGTGAAGTATACTTGGCTGGAATTGTGCACTTTGAAGCACTCAAGTAAGTGCATGAAAGGAAGGAGCGCAGCACAAGCCATGGTATGTGAAGCACACTTCATTCACACTGTGAAGTGTACTTGGCTGGAATTGTGCACTTTGAAGCACTCAAGTAAGTGCATGAAAGGAAGGAGCGCAGCACAAGCCATGGTATGTGAAGCACACTTCATTCCCACTGTGAAGTGTACTTGGCTGGACACAGTTGATGCTGCATGTTGGATAGCTGTGGCTGTCATTGTGCTGTCAGTATTGCTTGGGATCCAATGAAGCTGTGGAAAAGTGGATCTCTTATTTGTAGACATTAAAGGAGTGATGTTGGACGTGGAAGTTTGATGCATTTATTGCTGATGGTCAAGCCTGAACTAAAGTGAGGATTTAGAAGCAACAGTGGATTCATGTATGGAGTCATATTTGTGGCAAAACAAAGCAGCAAAGTTGGATGTGGATTCATGATGCAAATGTGGACTGTGTCAGGTTCAAACACCCATGACATCTCTTCAAAAAGACAAAAGGCAAAGAATCAAACAGAGACATAATTACATTTGGACTCCGATCTGAGGAGAGACATGACCACTGTACACTCTTTGTACAGTCTGCACCAAGCTCTGCCCCAAGATCGTACTCCTCCTGCTTTATTTGACCCCCCCTCCCTCCCGCAGCTGCTTCCTCAGGGAAGTGGGTCATGAACAGCGTTGCCTAACCCGGTTAGGTTGCCCACATATGCGGTCCTCTCCAAGGTTTCTCATAGTCACTGTCACCGACGTCCCACTGGGGTGAGTCTTTCCTTGCCCTTATGTGGGTTCTGTACCGCCCATGTCATTGCGGCTTGTGCAGCCCTTTGAGACACTTGTGATTTAGGGCTATATAAACGTTGATTGATGTTTAGGGTATGAATATTAAATACATGTTTAGTGTACAAAAAAATGTAATTGAAAACATTTGTACGCACGTCCAACACTTAAGACCTTCAGTACATCAGGATGTGGAATTAAATGATGGAATGGATGAAGCAAAGCAATCAAAGAATGTACTAATATGATCCACTTCAAGAAACTCTTCAAACTGGAAGTGTTTCCAAAGTACAAAAAAGAAGAACCATGATAAACATTCTGATTTTACTCACCCATTCATTCTCAAAATAATCTTACTTATCTCATCGTATGGAATAAAACTTACTTCACCAATTATTTATTTATCTATTTTTATTGTGATGACTTATGGAGTAGACATTGTGAATACATTGAGAACAGGAAGTGAACAAAAGTTTTAGCAACTGTTATGTAAAGAAAAAGGGTAGGATTAAATAAGCTCTGCTTCTTCCTACTCCTTTTACAACATGTTGAAAAGACAAACTGCAAATTGTGATGTGTCATGTTCTATGTGTGATGTATCATGTTGTATGTGTGATGTATCATGTTGTATGTGTGATGTATCATGTTGTATGTATGATGTATCATGTTGTATGTGTGATGTATCATGTTGTATGTATGATGTATCATGTTGTATGTGTGATGTATCATGTTGTATGTGTGATGTATCATGTTGTATGTGTGATGTATCATGTTGTATGTGTGATGTATCATGTTGTATGTGTGATGTATCATGTTGTATGTGTGATGTATCATGTTGTATGCATGCATGTGTGATGTATCATGTTGTATGCATGCATGTGTGATGTATCATGTTGTATGTGTGATGTATCATGTTGTATGCATGCATGTGTGATGTATCATGTTGTATGTGTGATGTATCATGTTGTATGTATGATGTATCATGTTGTATGTATGATGTATCATGTTGTATGTGTGATGTATCATGTTGTATGTATGATGTATCATGTTGTATGCATGCATGTGTGATGTATCATGTTGTATGTATGATGTATCATGTTGTATGTGTGATGTATCATGTTGTATGCATGCATGTGTGATGTATCATGTTGTAAGTGTGATGTATCATGTTGTATGCATGCATGTGTGATGTATCATGTTGTATGTGTGATGTATCATGTTGTATGCATGCATGTGTGATGTATCATGTTGTATGTGTGATGTATCATGTTGTATGTGTGATGTATCATGTTGTATGCATGCATGTGTGATGTATCATGTTGTATGTGTGATGTATCATGTTGTATGCATGCATGTGTGATGTATTATGTTGTATGTGTGATGTATCATGTTGTATGTGTGATGTATCATGTTGTATGCATGCAGGTTCAAAATAAAAATCAAACAACTCAACTCAACAACTGTATGATTATTAAATACATGTTTAGTGTATATATATTAAATACATGTTCAATGTATGAATATTAAATATATGATTAGTATATAATTAAATATGTTTTAGTATATGATTATTAAATACATGTTTAGTGTATGAATATTAAATACATGTTTAGTGTATACATATTAAATACATGTTCAATGTATGAATATTAAATATATGATTAGTATATAATTAAATATGTTTTAGTATATGATTATTAAATACATGTTTAGTGTATGAATATTAAATACATGTTTAGTGTATAAATATTAAATACATGTTTAGTGTATAAATATTAAATACATGTTTAGTGTATAAATATTAAATACATGTTTAGTGTATAAATATTAAATACATGTTTAGTGTATAAATATTAAATACATGTTTAGTGTATAAATATTAAATACATGTTTAGTGTATAAATATTAAATACATGTTTAGTGTATAAATATTAAATACATGTTTAGTGTATGAATATTAAATACATGTTTAGTGTATCAGTATTAAAGGCCTACTGAAATGAGATGTTCTTATTTAAAGGGGGGATAGCAGCTCCATTCTATGTGTCATACTTGATCATTTCGCGATATTGCCATATTTCTGCTGAAAGGATTTAGTAGAGAACATCGATGATAAATTTTACAACTGGAGAAAAGTCCTGCCTGTACAGGAAGTCGCAGACGATGACGTCACATGTTGATGAAAGGATTTAGTAGAGAACATCGAGGATAAAGTGTGCAACTTTTGGTACTTCCTGAAAAAGCCCTGCCTGTACAGGAAGTCGCAGACGATGATGTCACGTGTTGATGAAAGGATTTAGTAGAGAACATCGAGGATAAAGTTGACAACTGGAGAAAAGCCCTGCCTGTACAGGAAGTGGCAGACGATGATGTCACAAGTTGATGTCTCCTCACATATTCACATTGTTTTGAATGGGCGCCTCCAACAAAAACAGCTATTCGGACCGAGAAAACGACAATTTCCCCATTAATTTGAGCGAGGATGAAAGATTCCTGTTTGAGGATATTGATAGCGACAGAATAAAAAAAAATAAAAAAATTAAAAAAAAAGTAAAAAAAAACAAAAACGCGATTGCATTGGGACGGATTCCAATCCCTTATCTTTCTATTGTGTTGCTAGTGTTTTAGAGAGTTTAATAGTACCTGATAGTCGGAGGTGTACGTCCACAGGTGTTGTTAGAGCCAAATACACTTTCTGTCTGTCAAGTTGATGACGTCACTAAAGGGGTTGGCTCCAAGGCCAAGTACCTGGCTATTTAGGGAGGAGTCAGGATCTTGCTCAGGTGTTGCTGAGTAGAGGTGCAACAGTTTTTGACTTTGCCAGGCTGGTATTTGTTTGCTCCCGTGTATTTTCTGTTTTTGTACAAAGTGTGTTAAAAAAATGTGACTTTATGAAATTAAATATTTTTGTTAAACATGGACACAATTTTGGACATCAATTATTAGCCGGCTGCACACGTCTGAACTAGCTTCATTTATATTCGGCAAGCAGTAGCAGTAATAGTATAGGACTTTACCGCTCCAGGTGTGTTGACGCCATGTCTCAGGGAAGTCGACGGCAGCTGTACAGACGGCACAAGCTCAGCTTTTCTCCGGTAAGAACTGACTTTTTACCACAATTTTCCCACCGAAACCTGCTGGTTGACATTCGGTCGGGATCCATGTTCGCTTGAAAGCGCTCCGATCCATAGTAAAGTTTCACCTCCGTGAATTTTAAACAAAGAATCACCATATGTTTGTGTGGCTAAAGGCTAAAGCTTCCCAACTCTGTCTTTCTACTCTGACTTCTCCAATATTAATTGAACAAATTGCAAAAGATTCAGCAACACAGATGTCCAAAATACTGTGTAATTAGGCCGTTAAAGCAGATGACTTTTAGCTGTGTGTGTGTGCAGCGCTAATATTTCCTAACAGTCCGTGACGTCACGCGTACACGTCATCATTACACCACGTTTTCAAGACCAAACTCCCGGGAAATTTAAAATTGTAATTTAGTCAACTAAAAAGGCCATATTGTCATGTGTTGCAATGTTAATATTTCATCATTGATATATAAACTATCAGACTAGTGGTGGGTAGTAGTGTCTTTTAATACATGTTTAGTGTATAAATATTAAATACATGTTTGGTGTATGAATATTAAATACATGTTTAGTGTATTAATATTAAATACATGTTTAGTGTATGAATATTAAATACATGTTTAGTGTATGGATATTAAATACATGTTTAGTGTATTAATATTAAATACATGTTTAGTTTATAAATATTAAATAAATGTTTAGTGTATAAATATTAAATACATTTTTAGTGTATTATTATTAAATACATGTTTAGTGTATGGATATTAAATACATGTTTAGTGTATGAATATTAAATACATGTTTAGTGTATGAATATTGAATACATGTTTAGTGTATTAATATTAAATACATGTTTAGTGTATTAAATACATGTTTAGTGTATGAATATTAAATATATGTTTAGTGTATGAATATTAAATACATGTTTAGTGTATGAATATTAAATACATGTTTAGTGTATGAATATTAAATACACGTTTGGTGTACGAATATTAAATACATGATTAGTGTATAAATATTAAATACACGTTCATTGTATGAATATTAAATACATGTTTAGTGTATGAATATTAAATACATGTTTAGTGTATAAATAAATACATGTTTAGTGTATTAAATACATGTTTAGTGTATGAATATTAAATGCATGTTTAGTGTATGAATATTAAATACATGTTTAGTGTATTAATATTAAATACACGTTCAGTGTATGAATATTAAATACATGTTTAGTGTATGAATATTAAATACATGTTTAGTGTATGAATATTAAATACATGTTTAGTGTATTAATATTAAATACACGTTCAGTGTATAAATATTAAATACATGTTTAGTGTATGAATATTAAATACATGTTTAGTGTATTAATATTAAATGTTTAGTTTATTAAAATTAAATACATGTTTTTGTATTAATATTAAATACATGTTTAGTGTATTAATATTAAAAACATGTTTAATGTATAAATGTTAAATACATGTTTAGTATATAAATGTTAAATACATGTTTAGTGTATTAATATTAAATACATGTTTAGTGTATAAATATTAAATACATGTTTAGTGTATTAATATTAAATACATGTTTAGTGTATAAATATAAGTGTATGAGAAACCAAACTTATGTAAAAAAATAAAATTAAAGAAACAAAAAAAAGGAAAAAGAGAGAGAGAGAGACGGAGAGGACCGGACTTATTAAGAGGGAACGTGCGCCCTCCTGTGGACTTCTGCCGCAACTGCACACATAAAGAAATTCATTATTTCCAAGTGTGCCTTATTTAGAGGATAATAAATACATGTTTACTGTATGAATATTAAATATATGATTTGTGTATGATTACATATACGTTTAGTATATGATTATTAAATACATGTTCAGTGTATTACTATTAAATACATGTTTAGTGTATTAATATTAAATACATGTTTAGTGTATGAATATTAAATACATGATTAGTGTATTAATATTAAATACATGTTTAGTGTATAACTATTAAATACAGGTTTAGTGTATTAATATTAAATACATGTTTAGTGTATTAATATTAAATACAGGTTTAGTGTATTAATATTAAATACATGTTTAGTGTATAAATGTTAAATACATGCTTAGTTTATGAATATTAAATACATGTTTAGTGTATAAATGTTAAATACATGTTTAGTTTATGAATATTAAATACATGTTTAGTGTATTAATATTAAATATATATTAAGTTTATTAAAATTAAATACAAGTTTTTGTATTAATATTAAATACATGTTTAGTGTATAAATATTAAATACATGTTTAGTGTATTAATATTAAATACATGTTTAGTGTATGAATATTAAATACATGTTTAGTGTATAAATATTAAATACACGTTTAGTGTAAAAATATTAAATATATGTTTAGTTTATTAAAATTAAATACATGTTTTTGTACTAATATGAAATACATATTAAGTGTAAGAATAATAACTACATGTTTATTGAATGAATATTAAATACATGTTTAGTGTATAAATATTTAATACATGTTTAGTGTATTAATATTAAATATATGTTTAGTTTATTAAAATTAAATACATATTTTTGTATTAATATTAAATACATGTTTAGTGTATAAATATTTAATACATGTTTAGTGTATTAATATTAAATATATGTTTAGTTTCTTAAAATTAAATACATATTTTTGTATTAATATTAAATACATGTTTAGTGTATTAATATTAAATACATGTTTGGTGTATTAATATTAAATACATGTTTAGTGTATGAATATTAAATACATGTTTAATGTATGAATATTAAATACATGCTTAGTGTATAAATATTAAATACATGTTTCGTGTATGAATATTAAATACATGATTAGTTTATAAATATTAAATACATGTTTAGTGTATGAATATTAAATACATGTTTAGTGTATAAATATTAAATACATGTTTCTTGTGTAAATATTAAATACATGTTAAGTGTATAAATAATAACTACATGTTTAGTGTATAAATATTAAATACATGTTTAGTGTATAAATAATAACTACATGTTTAGTGTATAAATATTAAATACATGTTTAGTGTATAAATAATAACTACATGTTTAGTGTATGAATATTAAATACATGTTTAGTGTAATAATATTAAATACATGTTTAGTGTATAAATATTAAATACATGTTTAATGTATAAATATTAAATACATGTTTAGTGTATGAATATTAAATACATGTTTAGTGTATAAATATTAAATACATGTTTAGTGTATGAATATTAAATACATTTTTAATGTATGAAAATTACATACATGTTTAGTGTATGAATATTAAATACATGTTAAGTGTATAAATATTAAATACATATTTAGTGTATAAATATTAAATACAGGTTTAGTGTATTAATATTAAATACATGTTTAGTTTATGAATATTAAATACATGTTTAGTGTATTAATATTAAATATATATTAAGTTTATTAAAATTAAATACATGTTTTTGTATTAATATTAAATACATGTTTAGTGTATGAATATTAAATACATGCTTAGTGTATAAATATTAAATACATGTTTAGTGTATGAATATTAAATACATGTTTAGTGTATAAATATTAAATACATGTTTAGTGTATGAATATTAAATGTTTAATGTATGAATATTAAATACATGTTTAGTGTATAAATATTAAATACATGTTAAGTGTATAAATATTAAATACATATTTAGTGTATAAATATGAAATACATGATTAGTGTATTAATATTAAATACATGTTTAGTTAATGAATATTAAATACATGTTTAGTGTATAAATATTAAATACAGGTTTAGTGTATTAATATTAAATACATGTTTAGTGTAAGAATGTTAAATACATGTTTAGTGTATTAATATTAAATATATATTAAGTTTATTATAATTAAATACATGTTTTTGTATTAATATTAAATACATGTTTAGTGTATAAATATTAAATACATGTTTAGTGTATTAATATTAAATACATGTTTAGTGTATGAATATTAAATACATGTTTAGTGTATAAATATTAAATACATGTTTAGTGTATTAATATTAAATACACGTTTAGTGTAAAAATATTACATACATGTTTAGTGTATTAATATTAAATACATGTTTAGTGTATTAATATTAAATACACTTTTAGTGTATAAATATTAAATACACGTTTAGAGTAAAAATATTAAATATATGTTTAGTTTATTAAAATTAAATACATGTTTTTGTATTAATATTAAATACATATTAAGTGTAAGAATAATAACTACATGTTTATTGAATGAATATTAAATACATGTTTAGTGTATAAATATTTAATACATGTTTAGTGTATTAATATTAAATATATGTTTAGTTTATTAAAATTAAATACATATTTTTGTATTAATATTAAATACATGTTTAGTGTATTAATATTAAATACATGTTTAGTGTATTAATATTAAATACATGTTTAGTGTATAAATATTAAATACATGTTTAGTGTATTAATATTAAATACATGTTTAGTGTATAAATATTAAATACATGTTTAGTGTATTAATATTAAATACATGTTTAGTGTATTAATATTAAATACATGTTTAGTGTATAAATATTAAATACATGTTTAGTGTATGAATATTAAATACATGTTTAGTGTATAAATATTAAATACATGTTTAGTTTATAAATATTAAATACATGTTTAGTGTATGAATATTAAATACATGTTTAGTGTATAAATATTAAATACATGTTTAGTGTATGAATATTAAATACATGTTTAGTGTATAAATATTAAATACATGTTTCGTGTATAAATATTAAATACATGATAAGTGTATAAATATTAAATACATATTTAGTGTATAATTATTAAATACATGATTAGTGTATTAATATTAAATACATGTTTAGTGTATAAATATTAAATACAGGTTTAGTGTATAAATGTTAAATACATGTTTAGTTTATGAATATTAAATACATGTTTATGGAAATAAATATTAAATACACGTTTCGTGTATAAATATTAAATACATGTTTAGTGTATGAATATTAAATACATATTTTTGTATTAATATTAAATACATGTTTAGTGTATTAATATTAAATACATGTTTAGTGTATTAATATTAAATACATGTTTAGTGTATAAATATTAAATACATGTTTAGTGTATTAATATTAAATACATGTTTAGTGTATTAATATTAAATACATGTTTAGTGTATAAATATTAAATACATGTTTAGTGTATTAATATTAAACACATGATTAGTGTATTAATATTAAATACATATTTAGTGTATAAATATTAAATACAGGTTTAGTGTATTAATATTAAATACATGTTTAGTGTATTAATATTAAATACATGTTTTGTGTATAAATAATAAATAAATGTTTAGTGTATGAATATTAAAAACATGTTTAGTGTATAAATATTAAATACATGTTTAGTGTAATAATATTAAATATATGTTTAGTTTACTAAAATTAAATACATGTTTTTGTATTAACATTAAATACATGTTTAGTGTATAAATATTAAATACATGTTTAGTGTATTAATATTAAATATATGTTTAGTTTATTAAACTTAAATACATGTTTTTGTATTAATATTAAATACATGTTTAGTGTATGAATATTAAATACACGTTTAGTGTATGAATATTAAATACATGTTTAGTGTATGAATATTAAATACATGTTTAGTGTATGAATATTAAATACATGTTTAGTGTATAAATATTAAATACATGTTTAGTGTATTAATATTAAATACATGTTTGGTGTATAAATATTAAATACATGTTTAGTGTATGAATATTAAATACATGTTTAGTGTATAAATATTAAATACATGTTTAGTGTATGAATATTAAATACATTTTTAATGTATGAATATTAAATACATGTTTAGTGTATAAATATTAAATACATGTTTCGTGTATAAATATTAAATACATGTTTAGTGTATAAATATTAAATACATATTTAGTGTATAATTATTAAATACATGATTAGTGTATTAATATTAAATACATGTTTAGTGTATAAATATTAAATACAGGTTTAGTGTATAAATGTTAAATACATGTTTAGTTTATGAATATTAAATACATGTTTATGGAAATAAATATTAAATACACGTTTTGTGTATAAATATTAAATACATGTTTCGTGTATAAATATTAAATACATGTTAAGTGTATAAATATTAAATACATATTTAGTGTATAAATATTAAATACATGATTAGTGTATTAATATTAAATACATGATTAGTGTATAAATATTAACTACATGTTTAGTGTATTAATATTAAATACATGTTTAGTGTATTAATATTAAATACATGTTTAGTGTATTAATATTAAATACATGTTTAGTGTATTAATATTAAATACATGTTTAGTGTATTAATAATGAATACATGTTTTGTGTATAAATAATAAATAAATGTTTAGTGTATGAATAATAAATACATGTTTAGTGTAATAATATTAAATATATGTTTAGTTTATTAAAATTAAATACATGTTTTGTATTAATATTAAATACATATTTAGTGTATAAATATTAAATACATATTTAGTGTATAAATATTAAATACATGTTTACTGTATAAATATTAAAAACATGTTTAGTGTATTAATATTAAATATATGTTTAGTTTATTAAACTTAAATACATTTTTTTGTATTAATATTAAATACATGTTTAGTGTATTAATATTAAATACATGTTTAGTGTATAAATAATAACTACACGTTTAGTGTATGAATATTAAATACATGTTTAGTTTATGAATATTAAATACATGTTTAGTGGATATATAATAAATACATGTTTAGTGTATAAATATTAAATACATGTTTAGTGTATAAATATTAAACACATGTTTAGTGTATGAATATTAAATACATGTTTAGTGTATAAATAATAACTACATGTTTAGTGTATGAATATTAAATACATGTTTAGTGTATAAATGTTAAATACATGTTTAGTTTATGAATATTAAATACATGGTTAGTGTATTAATATTAAATATATATTTAGTGTATGAATATTAAATACATGTTTAGTGTATGAATATTAAATACATTTTAATGTATGAATATTAAATACATGTTTAGTGTATGAATATTAAATACATTTTTAATGTATGAATATTAAATACATGTTTAGTGTATGAATATTGAATACATTTTTAATGTATGAATATTAAATACATGTTTAGTGTATAAATATTAAATACATATTTTGTGTATAAATATTAAATACATGGTAAGTGTATGAATATTAAATACATATTTAGTGTATAAATATTAAATACATGATTAGTGTATTAATATTAAATACATGATTAGTGTATAACTATTAAATACATGTTTAGTGTATAAATATTAAATACATGTTTAGTGTAATAATATTAAATATATGTTTAGTTTATTAAAATTAAATACATGTTTTTGTATTAATATTAAATACATGTTTAGTGTATAAATATTAAATACATGTTTAGTGTATGAATATTAAATACATGTTTAGTGTATGAATATTCAATACATGTTTACTGTATAAATATTAAATATGTGTTTAGTGTATTAATATTAAATATATGTTTAGTTTATTAAACTTAAATACATGTTTTGTATTAATATTAAATACGTGTTTAGTGTATGAATATTAAATACACGTTTAGTGTATGAATATTAAATACATGTTTAGTGGATATATAATAAATACATATTTAGTGTATTAATATAAAAATACATGTTTAGTGTATAAATGTTAAATATATGTTTAGTTTATGAATATTAAATACATGTTTAGTGTATAAATATTAAATACATGATTAGTGTATTAATATTTAATACATGATTAGTGTATAACTATTAAATACATGTTTAGTGTATAAATATTAAATACATGTTTAGTGTAATAATATTAAATATATGTTTAGTTTATTAAAATTAAATACATGTTTTTGTATTAATATTAAATACATGTTTAGTGTATAAATACTAAATACATGTTTAGTGTATTAATATTTAATACATGTTTACTGTATAAATATTAAAAACATGTTTAGTGTATTAATATTAAATATATGTTTAGTTTATTAAACTTAAATACATGTTTTTGTATTAATATTAAATACATGTTTAGTGTATGAATATTAAATACACGTTTAGTGTTTGAATATTAAATACATGTTTAGTTTATGAATATTAAATACATGTTTAGTGGATATATAATAAATACATATTTAGTGTATTAATATTAAATACATGTTTAGTGTATAAATATTAAATACATGTTTAGTGTATTAATAATCAATACATGTTTAGTGTATAAATATTAAATACATGTTTAGTGTATAAATGTTAAATACATGTTTAGTTTATGAATATTAAATACATGTTTAGTGTATTAATATTAAATATATATTTAGTTTATTAAAATTAAATACATGTTTTTGTATTAATATTAAATACATGTTTACTGTATTAATATTAAATACATGTTTAGTGTATAAATAATAACTACATGTTTAGTGTATGAATATTAAATACATGTTTAGTGTATAAATATTAAATACATGTTTAGTGTATTAATATTAAATATATGTTTAGTTTATCAAAATTAAATACATGTTTTTGTATAAATATTATATACATGTTTAGTGTATGAATATAAAATACATGTTTAGTGTATTAATATTAAATACATGTTTAGTGTATAAATATTTAATACATGTTTAGTGTATTAATATTAAATATATGTTTAGTTTATTAAAATTAAATACATATTTTTGTATTAATATTAAATACATGTTTAGTGTATAAATATTTAATACATGTTTAGTGTATTAATATTAAATATATGTTTAGTTTCTTAAAATTAAATACATATTTTTGTATTAATATTAAATACATGTTTAGTGTATTAATATTAAATACATGTTTGGTGTATTAATATTAAATACATGTTTAGTGTATGAATATTAAATACATGTTTAATGTATGAATATTAAATACATGCTTAGTGTATAAATATTAAATACATGTTTCGTGTATGAATATTAAATACATGATTAGTGTATAAATATTAAATACATGTTTAGTGTATGAATATTAAATACATGTTTAGTGTATAAATATTAAATACATGTTTCTTGTGTAAATATTAAATACATGTTAAGTGTATAAATAATAACTACATGTTTAGTGTATAAATATTAAATACATGTTTAGTGTATAAATAATAACTACATGTTTAGTGTATAAATATTAAATACATGTTTAGTGTATAAATAATAACTACATGTTTAGTGTATGAATATTAAATACATGTTTAGTGTAATAATATTAAATACATGTTTAGTGTATAAATATTAAATACATGTTTAATGTATAAATATTAAATACATGTTTAGTGTATGAATATTAAATACATGTTTAGTGTATAAATATTAAATACATTTTTAGTGTATGAATATTAAATACATTTTTAATGTATGAAAATTAC
The DNA here is from genome assembly GCF_033978795.1 of Nerophis ophidion. Lineage (NCBI taxonomy): Eukaryota > Metazoa > Chordata > Actinopteri > Syngnathiformes > Syngnathidae > Nerophis > Nerophis ophidion. The sequence goes on along the minus strand of NC_084636.1, from coordinate 220,824 downwards.
ATACATGTTTAGTGTATGAAAATTAAATACATGTTAAGTGTATAAATATTAAATACATATTTAGTGTATAAATATTAAATACAGGTTTAGTGTATTAATATTAAATACATGTTTAGTTTATGAATATTAAATACATGTTTAGTGTATTAATATTAAATATATATTAAGTTTATTAAAATTAAATACATGTTTTTGTATTAATATTAAATACATGTTTAGTGTATGAATATTAAATACATGCTTAGTGTATAAATATTAAATACATGTTTAGTGTATGAATATTAAATACATGTTTAGTGTATAAATATTAAATACATGTTTAGTGTATGAATATTAAATGTTTAATGTATGAATATTAAATACATGTTTAGTGTATAAATATTAAATACATGTTAAGTGTATAAATATTAAATACATATTTAGTGTATAAATATGAAATACATGATTAGTGTATTAATATTAAATACATGTTTAGTTAATGAATATTAAATACATGTTTAGTGTATAAATATTAAATACAGGTTTAGTGTATTAATATTAAATACATGTTTAGTGTAAGAATGTTAAATACATGTTTAGTGTATTAATATTAAATATATATTAAGTTTATTATAATTAAATACATGTTTTTGTATTAATATTAAATACATGTTTAGTGTATAAATATTAAATACATGTTTAGTGTATTAATATTAAATACATGTTTAGTGTATGAATATTAAATACATGTTTAGTGTATAAATATTAAATACATGTTTAGTGTATTAATATTAAATACACGTTTAGTGTAAAAATATTACATACATGTTTAGTGTATTAATATTAAATACATGTTTAGTGTATTAATATTAAATACACTTTTAGTGTATAAATATTAAATACACGTTTAGAGTAAAAATATTAAATATATGTTTAGTTTATTAAAATTAAATACATGTTTTTGTATTAATATTAAATACATATTAAGTGTAAGAATAATAACTACATGTTTATTGAATGAATATTAAATACATGTTTAGTGTATAAATATTTAATACATGTTTAGTGTATTAATATTAAATATATGTTTAGTTTATTAAAATTAAATACATATTTTTGTATTAATATTAAATACATGTTTAGTGTATTAATATTAAATACATGTTTAGTGTATTAATATTAAATACATGTTTAGTGTATAAATATTAAATACATGTTTAGTGTATTAATATTAAATACATGTTTAGTGTATAAATATTAAATACATGTTTAGTGTATTAATATTAAATACATGTTTAGTGTATTAATATTAAATACATGTTTAGTGTATAAATATTAAATACATGTTTAGTGTATGAATATTAAATACATGTTTAGTGTATAAATATTAAATACATGTTTAGTTTATAAATATTAAATACATGTTTAGTGTATGAATATTAAATACATGTTTAGTGTATAAATATTAAATACATGTTTAGTGTATGAATATTAAATACATGTTTAGTGTATAAATATTAAATACATGTTTCGTGTATAAATATTAAATACATGATAAGTGTATAAATATTAAATACATATTTAGTGTATAATTATTAAATACATGATTAGTGTATTAATATTAAATACATGTTTAGTGTATAAATATTAAATACAGGTTTAGTGTATAAATGTTAAATACATGTTTAGTTTATGAATATTAAATACATGTTTATGGAAATAAATATTAAATACACGTTTCGTGTATAAATATTAAATACATGTTTAGTGTATGAATATTAAATACATATTTTTGTATTAATATTAAATACATGTTTAGTGTATTAATATTAAATACATGTTTAGTGTATTAATATTAAATACATGTTTAGTGTATAAATATTAAATACATGTTTAGTGTATTAATATTAAATACATGTTTAGTGTATTAATATTAAATACATGTTTAGTGTATAAATATTAAATACATGTTTAGTGTATTAATATTAAACACATGATTAGTGTATTAATATTAAATACATATTTAGTGTATAAATATTAAATACAGGTTTAGTGTATTAATATTAAATACATGTTTAGTGTATTAATATTAAATACATGTTTTGTGTATAAATAATAAATAAATGTTTAGTGTATGAATATTAAAAACATGTTTAGTGTATAAATATTAAATACATGTTTAGTGTAATAATATTAAATATATGTTTAGTTTACTAAAATTAAATACATGTTTTTGTATTAACATTAAATACATGTTTAGTGTATAAATATTAAATACATGTTTAGTGTATTAATATTAAATATATGTTTAGTTTATTAAACTTAAATACATGTTTTTGTATTAATATTAAATACATGTTTAGTGTATGAATATTAAATACACGTTTAGTGTATGAATATTAAATACATGTTTAGTGTATGAATATTAAATACATGTTTAGTGTATGAATATTAAATACATGTTTAGTGTATAAATATTAAATACATGTTTAGTGTATTAATATTAAATACATGTTTGGTGTATAAATATTAAATACATGTTTAGTGTATGAATATTAAATACATGTTTAGTGTATAAATATTAAATACATGTTTAGTGTATGAATATTAAATACATTTTTAATGTATGAATATTAAATACATGTTTAGTGTATAAATATTAAATACATGTTTCGTGTATAAATATTAAATACATGTTTAGTGTATAAATATTAAATACATATTTAGTGTATAATTATTAAATACATGATTAGTGTATTAATATTAAATACATGTTTAGTGTATAAATATTAAATACAGGTTTAGTGTATAAATGTTAAATACATGTTTAGTTTATGAATATTAAATACATGTTTATGGAAATAAATATTAAATACACGTTTTGTGTATAAATATTAAATACATGTTTCGTGTATAAATATTAAATACATGTTAAGTGTATAAATATTAAATACATATTTAGTGTATAAATATTAAATACATGATTAGTGTATTAATATTAAATACATGATTAGTGTATAAATATTAACTACATGTTTAGTGTATTAATATTAAATACATGTTTAGTGTATTAATATTAAATACATGTTTAGTGTATTAATATTAAATACATGTTTAGTGTATTAATATTAAATACATGTTTAGTGTATTAATAATGAATACATGTTTTGTGTATAAATAATAAATAAATGTTTAGTGTATGAATAATAAATACATGTTTAGTGTAATAATATTAAATATATGTTTAGTTTATTAAAATTAAATACATGTTTTGTATTAATATTAAATACATATTTAGTGTATAAATATTAAATACATATTTAGTGTATAAATATTAAATACATGTTTACTGTATAAATATTAAAAACATGTTTAGTGTATTAATATTAAATATATGTTTAGTTTATTAAACTTAAATACATTTTTTTGTATTAATATTAAATACATGTTTAGTGTATTAATATTAAATACATGTTTAGTGTATAAATAATAACTACACGTTTAGTGTATGAATATTAAATACATGTTTAGTTTATGAATATTAAATACATGTTTAGTGGATATATAATAAATACATGTTTAGTGTATAAATATTAAATACATGTTTAGTGTATAAATATTAAACACATGTTTAGTGTATGAATATTAAATACATGTTTAGTGTATAAATAATAACTACATGTTTAGTGTATGAATATTAAATACATGTTTAGTGTATAAATGTTAAATACATGTTTAGTTTATGAATATTAAATACATGGTTAGTGTATTAATATTAAATATATATTTAGTGTATGAATATTAAATACATGTTTAGTGTATGAATATTAAATACATTTTAATGTATGAATATTAAATACATGTTTAGTGTATGAATATTAAATACATTTTTAATGTATGAATATTAAATACATGTTTAGTGTATGAATATTGAATACATTTTTAATGTATGAATATTAAATACATGTTTAGTGTATAAATATTAAATACATATTTTGTGTATAAATATTAAATACATGTTAAGTGTATGAATATTAAATACATATTTAGTGTATAAATATTAAATACATGATTAGTGTATTAATATTAAATACATGATTAGTGTATAACTATTAAATACATGTTTAGTGTATAAATATTAAATACATGTTTAGTGTAATAATATTAAATATATGTTTAGTTTATTAAAATTAAATACATGTTTTTGTATTAATATTAAATACATGTTTAGTGTATAAATATTAAATACATGTTTAGTGTATGAATATTAAATACATGTTTAGTGTATGAATATTCAATACATGTTTACTGTATAAATATTAAATATGTGTTTAGTGTATTAATATTAAATATATGTTTAGTTTATTAAACTTAAATACATGTTTTGTATTAATATTAAATACGTGTTTAGTGTATGAATATTAAATACACGTTTAGTGTATGAATATTAAATACATGTTTAGTGGATATATAATAAATACATATTTAGTGTATTAATATAAAAATACATGTTTAGTGTATAAATGTTAAATATATGTTTAGTTTATGAATATTAAATACATGTTTAGTGTATAAATATTAAATACATGATTAGTGTATTAATATTTAATACATGATTAGTGTATAACTATTAAATACATGTTTAGTGTATAAATATTAAATACATGTTTAGTGTAATAATATTAAATATATGTTTAGTTTATTAAAATTAAATACATGTTTTTGTATTAATATTAAATACATGTTTAGTGTATAAATATTAAATACATGTTTAGTGTATTAATATTTAATACATGTTTACTGTATAAATATTAAAAACATGTTTAGTGTATTAATATTAAATATATGTTTAGTTTATTAAACTTAAATACATGTTTTTGTATTAATATTAAATACATGTTTAGTGTATGAATATTAAATACACGTTTAGTGTTTGAATATTAAATACATGTTTAGTTTATGAATATTAAATACATGTTTAGTGGATATATAATAAATACATATTTAGTGTATTAATATTAAATACATGTTTAGTGTATAAATATTAAATACATGTTTAGTGTATTAATAATCAATACATGTTTAGTGTATAAATATTAAATACATGTTTAGTGTATAAATGTTAAATACATGTTTAGTTTATGAATATTAAATACATGTTTAGTGTATTAATATTAAATATATATTTAGTTTATTAAAATTAAATACATGTTTTTGTATTAATATTAAATACATGTTTACTGTATTAATATTAAATACATGTTTAGTGTATAAATAATAACTACATGTTTAGTGTATGAATATTAAATACATGTTTAGTGTATAAATATTAAATACATGTTTAGTGTATTAATATTAAATATATGTTTAGTTTATCAAAATTAAATACATGTTTTTGTATAAATATTATATACATGTTTAGTGTATGAATATAAAATACATGTTTAGTGTATTAATATTAAATACATGTTTAGTGTATGAATATTAAATACATGTTTCGTGTAAGAATATTAAATACATGTTTAATGTATGAATATTAAATACATGTTATGTGTATGAATATTAAATACATATTTAGTGTACAAATATTAAATACATGATTAGTGTATAACTATTAAATGCATGTTTAGTGTATAAATATTAAATACATGTTTAGTGTAATAATATTAAATATATGTTTAGTTTATTAAAATTAAATACATGTTTTTGTATTAATATTAAATACATGTTTAGTGTATAAATATTAAATACATGTTTAGTGTATGAATATTAAATACATGTTTAGTGTATGAATATTCAATACATGTTTACTGTATAAATATTAAATACGTGTTTAGTGTATTAATATTAAATATATGTTTAGTTTATTAAACTTAAATACATGTTTTGTATTAATATTAAATACATGTTTAGTGTATGAATATTAAATACATGTTTAGTTTATGAATATTAAATACATGTTTAGTAAAAAAATATTAAATACATGTTTAGTGTATTAATATTAAATATATGATTAGTTTATTAAAATTAAATACATGTTTTTGTATTAATATTAAATACATATTAAGTGTAAGAATAATAACTACATGTTTATTGAATGAATTTTAAATAAATGTTTAGTGTATGAATATTTAATACATGTTTAGTGTATTAATATTAGATTTATGTTTAGTTTATTAAAATTAAATACATATTTTTTTATTAATATTAATACATGTTTAGTGTATTAATATTAAATATATGTTTAGTGTATTAATATTAAATACACGTTTAGTGTATAAATATTAAATACACGTTTAGTAAAAAAATATTAAATACATGTTTAGTGTATTAATATTAAATATATGATTAGTTTATTAAAATTAAATACATGTTTTTGTATTAATATTAAATACATATTAAGTGTAAGAATAATAACTACATGTTTATTGAATGAATTTTAAATAAATGTTTAGTGTATGAATATTTAATACATGTTTAGTGTATTAATATTAGATTTATGTTTAGTTTATTAAAATTAAATACATAATTTTTTATTAATATTAATACATGTTTAGTGTATTAATATTAAATATATGTTTAGTTTATTAAAATTAAATACATGTTTTTGTACTAATATTAAATACATGTTTAGTGTATTAATATTAAATACATGTTTAGTGTATGAATATTCAATACATGTTTACTGTATACATATTAAATACATGTTTAGTGTATTAATATTAAATATATGTTTAGTTTATTAAACTTAAATACATGTTTTTGTATTAATATTAAATACATGTTTAGTTTATGAATATTAAATACATGTTTAGTGGATAAATAATAAATAAATATTTAGTGTATTAATATTAAATACATCCATCCATCCATCCATCATCTTCCGCTTATCCGAGGTCGGGTCGCGGGGGCAACAGCCTAAGCAGGGAAACCCAGACTTCCCTCTCCCCAGCCACTTCGTCTAGCTCTTCCCGGGGGATACCGAAGCGTTCCCAGGCCAGCCGGGAGACATAGTCTTCCCAACGTGTCCTGGGTCTTCCCCGTGGCCTCCTACCGGTTGGACGTGCCCTAAACACCTCCCTAGGGAGGCGTTCGGGTGGCATCCTGACCAGATGCCCGAACCACCTCATCTGGCTCCTCTCGATGTGAAGGAGCAGCGGCTTTACTTTGAGTTCCTCTCAGATGACAGAGCTTCTCACCCTATCTCTAAGGGAGAGACCTGGAAACTCATTTCGGCCGCTTGTACCCGTGATCTTATCCTTTCGGTCATGACCCAAAGCTCATGACCATAGGTGAGGATGGGAACGTAGATCGACCGGTAAATTGAGAGCTTTGCCTTCCGGCTCAGCTCCTTCTTCACCACAACGGATCGGTACAACGTCCGCATTACTGAAGACGCCGCACCGATCCGCCTGTCGATCTCACGATCCACTCTTCCCTCACTCGTGAACAAGACTCCTAGGTACTTGAACTCCTCCACTTGGGGCAGGGTCTCCTCCCCAACCCGGAGATGGCACTCCACCCTTTTCCGGGCGAGAACCATGGACTCGGACTTGGAGGTGCTGATTCTCATTCCGGTCGCTTCACACTCGGCTGCGAACCGATCCAGCGAGAGCTGAAGATCCCGGTCAGATGAAGCCATCAGGACCACATCATCTGCAAAAAGCAGAGACCTAATCCTGCGGTTACCAAACCGGAACCCCTCAACGCCTTGACTGCGCCTAGAAATTCTGTCCATAAAAGTTATGAACAGAATGGGTGACAAAGGACAGCCTTGGCGGAGTCCAACCCTCACTGGAAATGTGTTCGACTTACTGCCGGCAATGCGGACCAAGCTCTGGCACTGATCGTACAGGGAACGGACCGCCACAACAAGACAGTCCGCTACCCCATACTCTCTGAGCACTCCCCACAGGACTTCCCGAGGGACACGGTCGAATGCCTTCTCCAAGTCCACAAAGCACATGTAGACTGGTTGGGCAAACTCCCATGCACCCTCAAGAACCCTGCCGAGAGTATAGAGCTGGTCCACAGTTCCACGACCAGGACGAAAACCACACTGTTCCTCCTGAATCCGAGGTTCGACTATCCGACGTAGCCTCCTCTCCAGTACACCTGAATAAACCTTACCGGGAAGGCTGAGGAGTGTGATCCCACGATAGTTGGAACACACCCTCCGGTCCCCCTTCTTAAAGAGAGGAACCACCACCCCGGTCTGCCAATCCAGAGGTACCGCCCCCGATGTCCACGCGATGCTGCAAAGTCTTGTCAACCAAGACAGCCCCACAGCATCCAGAGCCTTAAGGAACTCCGGGCGGATCTCGTCCACCCCTGGGGCCTTGCCACCGAGGAGCTTTTTAACTACCTCAGCGACCTCAGCCCCAGAAATAGGAGAGTCCACCACAGATTCCCCAGGCACTGCTTCCTCATAGGAAGACGTGTTGGTGGGATTGAGGAGGTCTTCGAAGTATTCCTTCCACCTATCCACAACATCCGCAGTCGAGGTCAGCAGAACACCATCCGCACCATACACGGTGTTGATAGTGCACTGCTTCCCCTTCCTGAGGCGGCGGACGGTGGTCCAGAATCGCTTCGAAGCCGTCCGGAAGTCGTTTTCCATGGCTTCCCCGAACTCTTCCCATGTCCGAGTTTTTGCCTCAGCGACCGCCGAAGCTGCACACCGCTTGGCCTGTCGGTACCTGTCCACTGCCTCCGGAGTCCTATGAGCCAAAAGGACCCGATAGGACTCCTTCTTCAGCTTGACGGCATCCCTCACCGCTGGTGTCCACCAAGGTGTTTTAGGATTGCCGCCCCGACAGGCACCAACTACCTTGCGGCCACAGCTCCGATCTGCCGCCTCGACAATAGAGGTGCGGAACATGGTCCACTCGGACTCAATGTCCAGCACCTCCCTCGTGACATGTTCAAAGTTCTCCCGGAGGTGGGAATTGAAACTTTGTCTGACAGGAGACTCTGCCAGACGTTCCCAGCAGACCCTCACAATGTGTTTGGGCCTCCCAGGTCTGTCCGGCATCCTCCCCCACCATCGCAGCCAACTCACCACCAGGTGGTGATCGGTAGAAAGCCCCGCCCCTCTCTTCACCCGAGTGTCCATAACATGAGGCCGCAAATCCGATGACACAACTACAAAGTCGATCATGGAACTGCGGCCTAGGGTGTCCTGGTGCCAAGTGCACATATGGACACCCTTATGTTTGAACATGGTGTTTGTTATGGACAAACTGTGACGAGCACAAAAGTCCAATAACAAAACACCACTCGGGTTCAGATCCGGGCGGCCATTCTTCCCAATCACGCCTCTCCAGGTTTCACTGTCGTTGCCAACATGAGCGTTGAAGTCCCCCAGTAGGACAAGGGAATCACCCGGGGGAGCACTTTCCAGTACTCCCTCGAGTGTACCCAAAAAGGGTGGGTACTCTGAACTGCTGTTTGGTGCGTAAGCGCAAACAACAGTCAGGACCCGTCCCCCCACCTGAAAGCGGAGGGAAGCTACCCTCTCGTCCACTGGGTTGAACTCCAACGTGCAGGCTTTGAGCCAGGGGGCAATGAGAATTGCCATCCCAGCCCGTCGCCTCTCACTGCCGGCAACGCCAGAGTGGAAGAGGGTCCAGTCCCTCTCGAGAGAACTGGTTCCAGAGCCCTTGCTGTGCGTCGAGGTGAGTCCGACTATATCCAGCCGGAACTTCTCTACCTCGCGGACTAGCTCAGGCTCCTTTCCCCCCAGTGAGGTGACGTTCCACGTCCCAAGAGCTAGCTTCTGTAGCCGAGGATCGGACCGCCAAGTGCCCTGCCGCCCAGCTCACAATGCCCCCGACCTCTATGGCCCCTGCTATGGGTGGTGAGCCCATTGGAGGGATGACCCACGTTGCCTCTTCGGGCTGTGCCCGGCCGGGCCCCATGGGAACAGGCCCGGCCACCAGGCGCTCGCCATCGTGCCCCACCTCCGGGCCTGGCTCAAGAGGGGGGCCCCGGTGACCCGCGTCCGGGCGAGGGAAATCTGGGTCCATGATGTTTCTTCTTCATAAAGGTCTTCGAGCTGCTCTTTGTCTGATCCCTCACCTAGAACCTGTTTGCCTTGAGAGACCCTACCAGGGGGCTTTTTGCCCCCGGACAACATAGCTCCTAGGATCATTGGGACACGCAAACTCCTCTACCACAATAAGGTTGCAGCTCAGAGAGGAGATATTAGTTTAGTGTTTAGTGTATAAATATTAAATATATCTTTAGTTTATTAAAATTAAATACATGTTTTTGTATTAATATTAAATACATGTTTAGTGTATTAATATTAAAAACATGTTTAGTGTATGAATGTTAAATACATGTTTAGTGTATGAATGTTAAATACATGTTTAGTGTATTAATATTAAAAACATGTTTAGTGTATGAATGTTAAATACATGTTTAGTGTATGAATGTTAAATACATGTTTAGTGTATTAATATTAAATACATGTTTAGTGTATGAATATTAAATACATGTTTTTGTATTAATATTAAATACATGTTTAGTGTATAAATATTAAATACATGTTTAGTGTATTAATATTAAATACATGTTTAGTATATAAATATAAGTGTATGAGAAACCAAACTTATGTAAAAAAAAAAATAATAAAATAAAAAAAAAAAAGGAAAAAGAGAGAGAGAGAGACGGAGAGGACCGGACTTATTAAGAGGGAACGTGCGCCCTCCTGTGGACTTCTGCCGCAACTGCACACATAAAGAAATTCATTATTTCCAAGTGTGCCTTATTTAGAGGATAATAAATACATGTTTACTAAATGAATATTAAATATATGATTACATATATGTTTGGTATATGATTATTAAATACATGTTCAGTGTATTAATATTAAATACATGTTTAGTGTATGAATATTAAATACATGTTTACTGTATGAAAATTAAATATATGATTAGTGTGTAATTACATATCCGTTTAGTATATGATTATTAAATACATAATCAGTGTATTAATATTAAATACATAATCAGTGTATTAATATTAAATACATGTTTAGTGTATGAATATTAAATACATGTTTAGTGTATAAATATTAAATACATGTTTAGTGTATAAATATTAAATACATATTTAGTGTATTAATATTAAATACATGATTAGAGTATTAATATTAAATACATAATCAGTGTATTAATATTAAATACATGTTTAGTGTATAAATATTAAATACATGTTTCGTGTATAAATATTAAATACATGTTAAGTGTATAAATATTAAATACATATTTAGTGTATAAATATTAAATACATGTTTAGTGTATTAATATTAAATACATGTTTAGTGTATAAATAATAACTAAATGTTTAGTGTATGAATATTAAATACATGTTTAGTGTATAAATATTAAATACATGTTTAGTGTAATAATATTAAATATATGTTTAGTTTATTAAAATTAAATACATGTTTTTGTATTAATATTAAATACATGTTAAGTGTATGAATCTCAAATACATGTTTAGTGTATGAATGTTAAATATATGTTTAGTGTATGAATATTAAATACAAGTTTAGTTTATTAAAATTAAATACATGTTTTTGTATTAATATTAAATACATGTTTAGTGTATAAATATTAAATACATGTTGAGTGTATTAATATTAAATATGTGTTTAGTTTATTAAACTTAAATACATGTTTTTGTATTAATATTAAATACATGTTTAGTTTATGAATATTAAATACATGTTTAGTGGATAGATAATAAATACATATTTAGTGTATTAATATTAAATACATGTTTAGTGTATAAATATTAAATACAGGTTTAGTGTATTAATATTAAATACATGTTTAGTGTATGAATAATAACTACATGTTTAGTGTATGAATATTAAATACATGTTTAGTGTATTAATATTAAATGTTTAGTTTATTAAAATTAAATACATGTTTTTGTATTAATATTAAATACATGTTTAGTGTATTAATATTAAAAACATGTTTAGTGTATAAATGTTAAATACATGTTTAGTGTATGAATGTTAAATACATGTTTAGTGTATTAATATTAAATATATGTTTAGTGTATTAAAATTAAATACATGTTTTTGTATTAATATTAAATACATGATTAGTGTATAAATATTAAATACATGTTTAGTGTATTAATATTAACTACATGTTTAGTGTATAAATATAAGTGTATGAGAAACCAAACTTATGTAAAAAAATAAAATTAAAGAAACAAAAAAAAAGGAAAAAGAGAGAGAGAGAGACGGAGAGGACCGGACTTATTAAGAGGGAACGCCCGCCCTCCTGTGGACTTTTGCCGCAACTGCACACATAAAGAAATTCATTATTTCCAAGTGTGCCTTATTTAGAGGATAATAAATACATGTTTACTGTATGAATATTAAATATATGATTTGTGTATGATTACATATACGTTTAGTATATGATTATTAAATACATGTTCAGTGTATTAAAATTAAATACATGTTTAGTGTATTAATATCAAATACATGTTTAGTGCATTAATATTAAATACATGTTTAGTGTATTAAAATTAAATACATGTTTTTGTATTAATATTAAATACATGTTTAGTGTATTAATATTAAATACATGTTTAGTGTATTAATATTTAATACATGTTTAGTGTATTAATATTAAATATATGTTTAGTTTATTAAAATTAAATACATGTTTTTGTATTAATATTAAATACATGTTTAGTGTATTAATATTAAATACATGTTTAGGGTATGAATATTTAATACATGTTTACTGTATTAATATTAAATACATGTTTAGTGTATAAATAATAACTACATGTTTAGTGTATGAATATTAAATACAAGTTTAGTGTATTAATATTAAATATATGTTTAGTTTATTAAAATTAAATACATGTTTAGTGTAAAAATATTAAATACATGTTTAGTGTATTAATATTAAATACATGTTTAGTGTATTAATATTAAATATATGTTTAGTTTATTAAAATTAAATACATGTTTTTGTAATAATATTAAATACATGTTTAGTGTATTAATATTAAATACATGTTTAGTGTATAAATATTAAATACATGTTTAGTGTATTAAAATTAAATACATGTTTTTGTATTAATATTAAATACATGTTTAGTGTATGAATATTAAATACATGTTTAGTGTATTAATAGTAAATATGTGTTTAGTTTATTAAAATTAAATACATGTTTTTGTATTAATATTAAATGCATATTAAGTGTAAGAATAATAACTACATGTTTATTGTATGAATATTAAATACATGTTTAGTGTATAAATATTAAATACATGTTTAGTGTATGAATATTAAATACATGTTTAGTGTATTAATATTAAATACATGTTTAGTGTATGAATATTAAATACATCAATAGTGTATTAATATTAAATACATGTTTAGTGTATGAATATTAAATACATCAATAGTGTATTAATATTAAATACATGTTTAGTGTATGAATATTAAATACAATTTTAGTGTTTAAATATTAAATACATCAATAGTGTATTAATATTAAATACATGTTTAGTGTATGAATATTAAATACAATTTTAGTGTTTAAATATTAAATACATCAATAGTGTATTAATATTAAATACATGTTAAGTGTATGAATATTAAATACATGTTTAGTGTATAAATATTAAATACATGTTTAGTGTATGAATATCAAATACATGTTTAGTGTATAAATATTAAATTAATGTTTAGTGTATGAATATGAAATACATGTTTAGTGTATAAATATTAAATACATGTTTAGTGTATGAATATTAAATACATGTTTAGTGTATGAATATCAAATACAAGTTTAGTGTATGAATATTAGATACATGTTTAGTATAAAAAATATTAAATACATGTTTAGTGTATGAATATCAAATACATGTTTAGTGTATGAATATTAAATACATGTTTAGTGTATAAATATTAAATACATGTTTAGTATATAAATATTAAATACATGTTTAGTGTATAAATATTAAATACATGTTTAGTGTATAAATATTAAATACATGTTTAGTATATAAATATTAAATACATGTTTAGTGTATGAATATTGAATACATAGTGTATGAATATAAGTGATTGAGAAACCAAACTTATGTAAAAAAAATAAAATAAATGTAACAAAAAAAAAAGGAAAAAGAGAGAGAGAGAGGACCAGATTTATAAAGAGGGAACGTGCGCCCTCCTGTGGACTTCTGCCGCAACTGCACAAAAATAAATTAATTATTTCCGAGTGTGCCTTATTTAGAGGATAATAAATACATGTTTACTTTATGAATATTAAAAAAAATGATTAGTATATGAATATTAAATATGTGTTTAGTATATGATTATTAAATACATGTTTAGTATATAAGTATTAAATACATGTTTACTGTATTAATATTAAAAAATATGATTAGTATATGAATATTAAATACGTGTTTAGTATAAGATTATTAAATACATGTTTAGTATATAAATATTAAATACATGTTTAGTGTATGAATATTAAAGACATGTTTAGTGTATAAATATTAAATACATGTTTAGTAAATAAATATTAAATACATGTTTAGTATATAAATATTAAATAGATGTTTAGTATATGAATATTAAATACATGTTTAGTATATAAATATTAAATACATGTTTAGTGTATTAATATTAAATACATGTTTAGTGTATGAATATTAAATACATGTTTAGTATATAAATATTAAATACATGTTTAGTGTATAAATAATAAATACATGTTTACTGTATGAATGTTAAATATATGATTAGTGTATGATTATTAAATACATGTTTAGTGTATAAATATTAAATACACGTTTAGTGTATAAATATTAAATAAATGTTTAGTGTATAGATATTAAATACATGTTTAGTGTATAAATATTAAATACATGTTTTTTGTATTAATATTAAATACATGTTTAGTATATGAATATTAAATACATGTTTAGTATATAAATATTAAATACATGTTTAGTGTGTGAATATTAAATATATTTTTAGTGTATGAATATTAAATTCTTGTTTATTGTATGTATATTAAATACATGTTTAGTAAATGAATATTTAATACATGTTTAGTGTATGAATATTAAATACATGTTTAGTGTATGAATATTAAATACATGTTTAGTTTATTAAAATTAAATACATGTTTTTGTATTAATATTAAATACATGTTTAGTGTACAAATATTAAATACATGTTTAGTGTATAAATAGTAAATACAGGTTTAGTGTATTAATGTTAAATACATGTTTAGTGTATTAATATTAAATATATATTTAGTTTATTAAAATCAAATACATGTTTTTGTATTAATATTAAATACATGTTTAGTGTATAAATATTAAATACATGTTTAGTGTATTAATATTAAATACACTTTTGGTGTATAAATATTAAATACACGTTTAGTGTAAAAATATTAAATACATGTTTAGTGTATTAATATTAAATATATGTTTAGTTTTTTAAAATTAAATACATGTTTTTGTATTAATATTAAATACATGTTTAGTGTATTAATATTAAATACATGTTTAGTGTATTAATATTTAATACATGTTTAGTGTATTAATATTAAATATATGTTTAGTTTATTAAAATTAAATACATATTTTTGTATTAATATTAAATACATGTTTAGTGTATTAATATTAAATACATGTTTAGTGTATTAATATTAACTACATGTTTAGTGTATGAATATTAAA
Organism: Nerophis ophidion; assembly: GCF_033978795.1. NCBI lineage: Eukaryota > Metazoa > Chordata > Actinopteri > Syngnathiformes > Syngnathidae > Nerophis > Nerophis ophidion. The sequence continues at coordinate 205,094 of NC_084636.1, read as the reverse complement.
TACATGTTTAGTGTATAAATATTAAATACATGTTTAGTGTATTAATATTAAATACATGTTTAGTGTATTAATATTAAATACATGTTTAGTGTATTAATATTAAATACATGTTTAGTGTATAAATATAAGTGTATGAGAAACCAAACTTATGTAAAAAAAAATTAAAAGAAACAAAAAAAAGGAAAAAGAGAGAGAGAGAGACGGAGAGGACCGGACTTATTAAGAGGGAACGTGCGCCCTCCGGTGGACTTCTGCCGCAATTGCACACATAAAGAAATTCATTATTTCCAAGTGTGCCTTATTTAGAGGATAATAAATACATGTTTACTGTATGAATATTAAATATATGATTAATGTATGATTACATATACGTTTAGTATATGATTATTAAATACATGTTCTGTGTATTAATATTAAATACATGTTTAGTGTATGAATATTAAATACAGGTTTAATGTATTAATATTAAATACATGTTTAGTGTATAAATATTAAATACATGTTTAGTGCATTAATATTAAATACATGTTTAGTGTATGAATATTTAATACATGTTTAGTTTATTAAAATTAAATACATGTTTTTGTATTAATATTAAATACATGTTTAGTGTATAAATATTTAATACATGTTTACTGTATTAATATTAAATACATGTTTAGTGTATAAATAATAACTACATGTTTAGTGTATGAATAATAACTTCATGTTTAGTGTATGAATAATAACTTCATGTTTAGTGTATGAATAATAAATACATGTTTAGTGTATAAATATTTAATACATGTGTAGTGTATTAATATTAAATACATGTTTAGTTTATTAAAATTAAATACATGTTTTTGTATTAATATAAAATACATGTTTAGTGTATTAATATTAAATACATGTTTAGTGTATAAATGTTAAATACATGTTTAGTGTATTTATATTAAATATATATATGTTTAGTTTATTAAAATTAAATACATGTTTTTGTATTAATATTAAATACATGTTTAGTGTATAAATATTAAATACATGTTTAGTGTATAAATATTTAATACATGTTTAGTGTATGAATATTAAATACATATTTACTGTATAAATATTAGATACATGTTTAGTGTATTAATATTAAATACATGTTTAGTGTATAAATATTAAATACATGTTTAGTGCATGAATATTAAATACATGTTTAGTGTATAAATATTAAATACATGTTTAGTGTATTAATATTAAATACATGTTTAGGGTATTAATATTAAATACATGTTTAGTGTATAAATATTAAATATATGTTTAGTTTAATAAAATTAAATACATGTTTTTGTATTAATATTAAATACATGTTTAGTGTATTAATATTAAACACATGTTTAGTGCATTAATATTAAATACATGTTTAGTGTATTAATATTAAACACATGTTTAGTGTATTAATATTAAACACATGTTTAGTGCATTAATATTAAACACATGTTTAGTGCATTAATATTAAATACATGTTTAGTGTATTAATATTAAACACATGTTTAGTGCATTAATATTAAATACATGTTTAGTGCATGAATATTAAATACATGTTTAGTGTATTAATATTAAATACATGTTTTGTTTATTAATATTAAATACATGTTTAGTGTATAAATATAAGTGTATGAGAAACCAAACTTATGTAAAAAAAAAATAAAAGAAACAAAAAAAAGGAAAAAGAGAGAGAGAGAGACGGAGAGGACCGGACTTATTAAGAGGGAACGTGCGCCCTCCTGTGGACTTCTGCCGCAACTGCACACATAAAGAAATTCATTATTTCCAAGTGTGCCTTATTTAGAGGATAATAAATACATGTTTACTGTATGAATATTAAATATATGATTAGTATATAATTACATACACGTTTAGTATATGAATATTAAATACATGTTCAGTGTATTAATATTAAATAAATGTTTAGTGTATAAATATTAAATACATGTTTAGTGTATAAATAATAACTACATGTTTAGTGAATGAATATTAAATTCATGTTTAGTGTATAAATATTAAATACATGTTTAGTGTATTAATATTAAATATATGTTTAGTTTAATAAAATTAAATACATGTTTTTGTATTAATATTAAATACATGTTTAGTGTATTAATATTAAACACATGTTTAGTGCATTAATATTAAATACATGTTTAGTGTATAAATATTAAATACATGTTTAGTGTATTAAAATTAAATACATGTTTTTGTATTAATATTAAATACATGTTTAGTGTATTAATATTAAATACATGTTTAGTGTATTAATATTTAATACATGTTTAGTGTATTAATATTAAATATATGTTTAGTTTATTAAAATTAAATACATGTTTTTGTATTAATATTAAATACATGTTTAGTGTATTAATATTAAATACATGTTTAGTGTATGAATATTTAATACATGTTTACTGTATGAATATTTAATACATGTTTAGTGTATAAATAATAACTACATGTTTAGTGTATAAATATTAAATACAAGTTTAGTGTATTAATATTAAATATATGTTTAGTTTATTAAAATTAAATACATGTTTAGTGTAAAAATATTAAATACATGTTTAGTGTATTAATATTAAATACATGTTTAGTGTATTAATATTAAATATATGTTTAGTTTATTAAAATAAAATACATGTTTTTGTAATAATATTAAATACATGTTTATTGAATGAATATTAAATAAATGTTTAGTGTATAAATATTAAATACATGTTTAGTGTATTAAAATTAAATACATGTTTTTGTATTAATATTAAATACATGTTTAATGTATGAATATTAAATACATGTTTAGTGTATTAATAGTAAATATGTGTTTAGTTTATTAAAATTAAATACATGTTTTTGTATTAATATTAAATACATATTAAGTGTAAGAATAATAACTACATGTTTATTGTATGAATATTAAATACATGTTTAGTGTATAAATAATAACTACATGTTTAATGTATTAATATTAAATATATGTTTAGTTTATTAAAATTAAATACATGTTTTTGTATTAATATAAAATACATGTTTAGTGTATAAATATTAAATACATGTTTAGTGTATGAATATTAAATACATGTTTAGTGTATTAATATTAAATACATGTTTAGTGTATGAATATTAAATACATCAATAGTGTATTAATATTAAATACATGTTTAGTGTATGAATATTAAATACATCAATAGTGTATTAATATTAAATACATGTTTAGTGTATGAATATTAAATACAATTTTAGTGTTTAAATATTAAATACATCAATAGTGTACTAATATTAAATACATGTTTAGTGTATGAATATTAAATACAATTTTAGTGTTTAAATATTAAATACATCAATAGTGTATTAATATTAAATACATGTTTAGTGTATGAATATTAAATACATGTTTAGTGTATAAATATTAAATACATGTTTAGTGTATAAATATTAAATACATGTTTAGTATATAAATATTAAATACATTTTTAGTGTATAAATATTAAATACGTGTTTAGTGTATAAATATTAAATACATGTTTAGTATATAAATATTAAATACATGTTTAGTGTATGAATATTAAATACATAGTGTATGAATATAAGTGATTGATAAACCAAACTTATGTAAAAAAAATAAAATAAATGTAACAAAAAAAAAAGGAAAAAGAGAGAGAGAGAGGACCAGATTTATAAAGAGGGAACGTGCGCCCTCCTGTGGACTTCTGCCGCAACTGCACAAAAATAAATTAATTATTTCCGAGTGTGCCTTATTTAGAGGATAATAAATACATGTTTACTGTATGAGTATTAAAAAAAATGATTAGTATATGAATATTAAATATGTGTTTAGTATATGATTATTAAATACATGTTTGGTATATAAGTATTAAATACATGTTTACTGTATTAATATTAAAAAATATGATTAGTATATGAATATTAAATACGTGTTTAATATAAGATTATTAAATACATGTTTAGTATATAAATATTAAATACATGTTTAGTGTATGAATATTAAAGACATGTTTAGTGTATAAATATTAAATACATGTTTAGTAAATAAATATTAAATACATGTTTAGTGTATGAATATTAAATACATGTTTACTGTATAAATATTAAATACATGTTTAGTATATAAATATTAAATACATGTTTAGTATATGAATATTAAATACATGTTTAGTATATAAATATTAAATACATGTTTAGTGTATTAATATTAAATACATGTTTAGTGTATGAATATTAAATACATGTTTAGTATATAAATATTAAATACATGTTTAGTGTATAAATAATAAATACATGTTTACTGTATGAATGTTAAATATATGATTAGTATATGATTATTAAATACATGTTTGGTATATAAGTATTAAATACATGTTTACTGTATTAATATTAAAAAATATGATTAGTATATGAATATTAAATACGTGTTTAATATAAGATTATTAAATACATGTTTAGTATATAAATATTAAATACATGTTTAGTGTATGAATATTAAAGACATGTTTAGTGTATAAATATTAAATACATGTTTAGTAAATAAATATTAAATACATGTTTAGTGTATGAATATTAAATACATGTTTACTGTATAAATATTAAATACATGTTTAGTATATAAATATTAAATACATGTTTAGTATATGAATATTAAATACATGTTTAGTACATAAATATTAAATACATGTTTAGTGTATTAATATTAAATACATGTTTAGTGTATGAATATTAAATACATGTTTAGTATATAAATATTAAATACATGTTTAGTGTATAAATAATAAATACATGTTTACTGTATGAATGTTAAATATATGATTAGTATATGATTATTAAATACATGTTTAGTGTAAAAATATTAAATACACGTTTAGTGTATAAATATTAAATACATGTTTAGTGTATAGATATTAAATACATGTTTAGTGTATGAATATTAAATACATGTTTTTTGTATTAATATTAAATACATGTTTAGTATATGAATATTAAATACATGTTTAGTATATAAATATTAAATACATGTTTAGTGTGTGAATATTAAATATATTTTTAGTGTATGAATATTAAATACATGTTTATTGTATGTATATTAAATACATGTTTAGTAAATGAATATTTAATACATGTTTAGTGTATGAATATTAAATTAATGTTTACTATATAAATATTAAATACATGTTTAGTGTATAAATATTAAATACATGTTTAGTGTATTAATATTAAATACATGTTTAGTGTATAAATATTAAATACATGTTTAGTGTATGAATATTAAATACATGTTTAGTGTATTAATATTAAATACATGTTTAGTGTATTAATATTTAAATACATGTTTAGTGTATGAATATTAAATACATGTTTAGTTTATTAAAATTAAATACATGTTTTTGTATTAATATTAAATACATGTTTAGTGTACAAATATTAAATACATGTTTAGTGTATAAATAGTAAATACAGGTTTAGTGTATTAATGTTAAATACATGTTTAGTGTATTAATATTAAATATATATTTAGTTTATTAAAATCAAATACATGTTTTTGTATTGATATTAAATACATGTTTAGTGTATAAATATTAAATACACGTTTAGTGTATTAATATTAAATACACTTTTAGTGTATAAATATTAAATACACGTTTAGTGTAAAAATATTAAATACATGTTTAGTGTATTAATATTAAATATATGTTTAGTTTATTAAAATTAAATACATGTTTTGTATTAATATTAAATACATGTTTAGTGTATTAATATTAAATACATGTTTAGTGTATTAATATTTAATACATGTTTAGTGTATTAATATTAAATATATGTTTAGTTTATTAAAATTAAATACATATTTTTGTATTAATATTAAATACATGTTTAGTGTATTAATATTAAATACATGTTTAGTGTATTAA
>NC_084636.1:154155-194155 GCF_033978795.1 Nerophis ophidion | reverse complement strand
CTGAGCATTTTTTGGGAAGCTGTTTTTATAGCCAATCATGGCACCCACCTGTTCCCAATTAGCCTGCACACCTGTGGGATGTTCCAAACAAGTGTTTGATGAGCATTCCTCAACTTTATCAGTATTTATTGCCACCTTTCCCAACTTCTTTGTCACGTGTTGCTGGCATCAAATTGTAAAGTTAAAGATTACTTGCATTAAAAAAGTGTTTATTAGTTTGAAATTTGAACATGAAATATGTTGTCTTTGTAGCATATTCAACTGAATATGGCTTGAAAAGGATTTGCAAATCATTGTATTCTGTTTATATTTACATCTAACACAATTTCACAACTCATATGGAAACGGGGCTTGTGTATATATATATATATATATATATATATATATATATATATATATATATATATATATGTATGTATGTATGTATGTATATATATATGTATGTATATATATATATATATATATATATGTATATATATGTATATACAGTATATATGTGTGTATATGTATGTATAAATATATATATATTTCTATATATATATACATATGTATGTGTATATATATATATATATATATATATATATATATATTCTTTTTATTCTTACACCAACAAAAATAACTTTTTTTTTTGCTTTGGTTGACAAATAACAAACAAGATGGATTTTTTTTTTTGTTCCTTTTTCTTTGTATTTTCATTGCAGGACAAGAACTCCCAAAATGAAGATTGAAGAAAAAACACATTTGAATATTAATACTAGTAATAATAGTAACACTGCGCTAATGGGGAAAGTCACAGCGTGGCTCAGGTGGTGGAGCAACTGGAAGGGTTCCAGGTTCGATCCCCGCTTCTGCCATCCGAATCAGTGCCAATGTGTCCTTGGGCAAGGCACCTGCTTTCCCTTCACTTATTAACAGTAATCACAGTAGTCAGTACTTGAAGGTAGAAAATGACTACTGTCAGAGGTGGGTCGAGTAGCCAGAAACTGTACTCAAGTAAGAGTACTGTTACTTTAGAGATTTATTACTCAAGTAAAAGTAAGGAGTAGTCACCCAAATATTTACTTGAGTAAAAGTAAAAAGTATGTTGTGAAAAAACTACTCAAGTACTGAGTAACTGATGAGTAACCTGTTTGTTTAATGATGACGGCAACAAATAATGCACAAAAACATAAAAATAGCAACGAGCAAATTGACAGCCAGGAATATCTCTTAAGCAACTAAAACCATATTATATGGAGGGGGTCCGGTCCGATGACCATGGATGAAGTACTGACTGTCCAGAGTCGAGACCCAGGATGGACCGCTCGTCGGGACCCAGGATGGACCGCTCGCCTGTATCGGTTGGGGACATCTCTACGCTGCTGATCAGCTTCAGATGGTTTCCTGTGGACGGGACTCTCGCTGCTGTCTTGGAGCCACTATGGATTGAACTTTCACAGTATCATGTTGGACCCGCTCGACATCCATTGCTTTCGGTCCCCTAGAGGGGGGGGGTTGCCCACATCTGAGGTCCTCTCCAAGGTTTCTCATAGTCAGCATTGTCGCTGGCGTCCCACTGGATGTGAATTCTCCCTGCCCACTGGGTGTGAGTTTTCCTTGCCCTTTTGTGGGTTCTTCCGAGGATGTTGTAGTCGTAATGATTTGTGCAGTCCTTTGAGACATTTGTGATTTGGGGCTATATAAATAAACATTGATTGATTGATTGATATTAAATAATAGTACATTAAAATAAAATTAAAAAAAATGGCACATTGAGCCACAATAACTTAACTGCACCATAGGCTCAGTAGGCATTGATTGATTGATTGATTGATTAAAACTTTTATTATTAGATTGCACAGTACAGTACATATTCCCTACAATTGACCACTAAATGGTAACACCCCAATAAGTTTTTCAACGTTTATCAATTACTTAATAAATGACCAAGTCGAGGTGATCTACCTCATATATCCATACACACAAATCATTTATACACACACATATCATATATATAATGTGTATATATATATATATATATATATATATATATATATATATACATACATTTATATATACAGTATATAATTTATAGTTATTTATTTTGCCGTTTTTGTTGACATGTTAAAGGTGTTTTAATGAATATACATGCATGTTTAAGATATAGATTCCTATCTTTCATGAAGACAAGAATATAAGTTGGTGTATTACCTGATTCTGATGACTTGCATTGATTGGAATCAGACGTCCACGTTTTCAAATGGAGGAGAAAAAATGTCCTCTTTTCTGTCTAATACCACATGAAAGTCATTGGTTTCTGGCATCTTATTTGTCCAGCTTCCATATTGGTTTTTATACACTTTACAAGAAATACATTGGCGGCAAACTCCGTAGTTTGCTAGCTTGTTTGCTGTGGCTTTCGGAGACTCTTATTTTGTTAGCGCAGTCGCGATGGAGCGGCGCTTTTATTGTGAAGACAGGAACTGTGCGATCAGTCTTTAGGCTTTTGACGGGAAGTACGGTTGAAATAAAAAGTGTCTTTTTTCCTTTACACTTTTGATTGATTGATTGATACTTGTATTATTAGATTGCACAGTACAGTACATATTCCGTACAATTGAGCACTAAATGGTAACACCCCAATACGTTTTTCAACTTGTTTAAGTCGGGTCATGTGACCGCCTGGCTCTGTTTGATTGGTCCAAGGTCACCAGTGACTGCATGTGATTGGTGAAACGCAGACATGCGTAGATCCTACTTCGAAAAACCAAAACAAACATTAATAAATCGGTTAAAAAAAAAGTAGCGAGCTGAATGTACATAAATGGAGCGGAGTAAAAGTAGCGTTTCTTCTCTATAAGTATACTCAAGTAGAAGTAAAAGTATGTTGCATAAAAACTACTCTTAGAAGTACAATTGATCCCAAAAGTTACTCAAGTAGATGTAACGGAGTAAATGTAGCGCGTTACTACCCACCTCTGACTACTGTGTACAATAAAAAGAAAGGAATACTTATATATGTATGTTGAGAATAATACATGAATGAATGCTTCATTTTAAAGAATAAATAATAAAAGTAATAAGTAACAGAATGTGTGACCATTAAATATCTGAATGTGAATAAATGTTGATATTATGAAATGAAAAGAGAATGTTATTACTAAATGTATGTTTAATTTACATGTTGTACGTTAACATTAGGTAACAAATAGGTGAATGTAGTGCAATTTAATAATGAGTGTTATTTTCAGCAAGGTACTTGTGTTGTACTTTGATGTACTCCTACTTCCAAGTGACTTTGTCAAGTACTAGTAAAGGAAGAGATGATGCAGTACTTGAAGTCTTTACTTTTGTCCTGAGATGAAGATCAACTTCATGAAGACACCTTATCAATGTCAACGTGACCAAAGTGGGCGTGGCCACAAAGAAAGAAGGAAGGGGGCGGAGCCTCTTTCATTTTCTGATGTTAAGTTGGCCCTGTGATGAGATGGCCACTTGTCCAGGGTGTATCCCGCCTTCCGCCCGATTGTAGCTGAGATAGGCACCAGCGCCCCCCGCGACCCCAAAGGGAATAAGCGGTAGGAAATGGATGGATGAATGAAGTTCCTGGTCAAAGCTGTTATACATTATATGCCTTGAGCTCTTACTTTGAAGGCCCTAAGAGCGGAAGTGGTGACACGATGAGTGCAGCGGAGATGTTTATATATGTCGCCTATACTGTATAAAAGTAGAAAATAACAAACACCGAGGGAGGCTCCAGTTTTACACGAGGACCACTTTATTTACTTTCTTTCAAAAACCTCCGCTCCACTCAACCTCTCACCACTTCCGCTCTCAGTGACTTCAAAATAAGAGCGCGAGGCAAATACTGTATTACAGCTTATAACAGGTACTTAACATCACAAAGAGGCAAGTCCATAAAATAGGTTGCATTATTTTGTGGTTTTATACAGTATAGGCGACATATATAAACCATCGGTTACATTTTTTTGTTGTTGTTTTGTGTGTTGTGAGGCTCTGTATATTTGGGGGGACAGGTTAATATGTTTTTGTTTTAACTGCCTGTGTTGTTTTTGCACTTATCCTGTTATTTGTGTTGAAACGAGGACATTTCTTTTTGTAGGAGGGGAGGTATGTAACCTATTTTTATGGCCTTGCCTCTTTGTGATGTTAAGTTCCTGTTAGAAGCTCTTCTACAGTATATGCCTTGGAGTCTTATTTTGAAGGCCCGAGGAGCGGAAGTGGTGACAGGTTGAGTGGAGTGGAGGTTTTTGAAAGAAAGTAAATAAAGTGGTCCTAAATAAAGTGTAAAACTGCAGCCTCCCTCTTTCTTATTTTGTACTTTTATACAGTATAGGCGACATATATAAACTCTCGCTTACAATAACAAAGACGCGGGCTCTAGTTTTACACGAGGACCACTTTATTTCAAACTTGTTTTTTAAATGTTTATTTACAAATTTCAACAATAACAAACAGATGAGAAACAATAATCAAAATAGTTCAAAAACAGTATAAAACATTACAAAAAATTATAAAAACAGTCCAAACAGCGCCAGGAGATTGTAAATTCAAAGCAACAAAATTATAATACAAAAATATATATATATATATATATAATAACCAAGTGCAAATTAATTAAGCCATAGGCTCATTCAGATTCATTAAATAACTTAAATTTGGAACACAGTGTCATCGTTTTCAACTTTATTTCAACCCCTTTTTTTTTTATTTATAAATTTCCACAATTACAAACAGTAAGTCCAACAACAATATAAAACATTACAAAACATTATAAAAACAGTCCAAACAGCGCCAGGGGGTTGTAAATTCAAAGTAACGAAAATAGAATACAAAGAAATGAATACATAATAAACAAAGTACAAAGCCATAGGCTCATTCAGATTAATCAAATAACTTAAATTTGGAACACAGCATCATCGTTTTTAACTTTATTTCAAACCTGTCTCTGCCTGCGTCACACAAGTGACGTCACTGTTGGAGAGCCATATAGCACACCGTGATTGGTGGATTCCTTCAGCTCCGCCCACAACGCTGTCAAGCACCATTCATATCAAACTCTCACTAACATTCAACTTTCATATTAGCGTGGGAGCCGCAAAATAAGATCTCGCGTGTCTGAGACCCTGGTCTAATATATATATAGATGTTTCAGAAGTGCTACTGACACTTTGATCATGTTTGCTTTTCCTGTCTTTCAAATCACTTCCTGTCCTGCTGCTCTTATTTTCTTACTGTTTCCTGTTTGCTCTCTGTCTTTTGTGGCACCTTTACTCTCTGCTCCGTGTCTGCACACCTGTTCCTCGTTTAATTAGTTGTATTTAGTTCCACCTGAGTCCCTCATTCACTGCTTCATCATTATTCTTTTTTGACGGATGTGGATCGGACGGGTTTTATTCGCAGTGAGTAATACTTTGCTCTTTTACACTGGCGTTCTATTGTTTGTCTTCATGCTTCTACCGTGTGCTTTATTGCTGATTTAAAGTTGTGTTTGTGTTGCTGTGACAGTTTGCTCTTTTACACTGGCGTTCTATTGTTTGTCTTGATGCTTCTACCGTGTGCTTTATTGCTGATTTAAAGTTGTTTGTGTTGCTGTGACAGTTTGCTCTTTTACACTGGCGTTCTATTGTTTGTCTTGATGCTTCTACTGTGTGCTTTATTGCTGCTTGAAAATTGTTTGATTTGCACTGCACGTGCACATGTGTTAGGAACACAACATGTAGAAACACACATTTAGTGACAAACATGCACATGTTAGGAACACATGTAGAAACACACATTTAGTGACAAACATGCACATGTTAGGAACACAACATGTAGAAACACACATTTAGTGACAAACATGCACATGTTAGGAACACAACATGTAGAAACACACATTTAGTGACAAACATGCACATGTTAGGAACACAACATGTAGAAACAAGACACATTTAGTTGCTGACAAGCTGTCAGTCACCATGGCTCTCAACTGCTAGCTAAGAGAGTCAAGGTGTGGCTGAGTGTTTGCTACAGGTGAACACACCTGCCCTCACTGATTTGGTTCAACTATGGTTGTCAAAAGCTGGGTGTTTAGAAGGACATTTCAAAGTTGGGATCTCCAAGCTGAAAAGTCCGCTGTGAATACTTTTACACTTGTGATGCTTTGTTTAAGGTGTATTTACATAAAGTTGTCAGCTCTCCATGCATCACCAAACATCTGCAGAGATGTTGGTGCTGGCTTTCTTCTTCTTGTTGTTGTTGTTGTTGTTCACCTTTGACATTTTGGGGTTTAAATAAATGTTAAAGTGTTAAACTGCATGTTTTGCCGTCCTTGGTTTGAAAGTCCAGTTTACAATGCTTACATGACCTTCACCCAAGGCGGGGTGTGATAGTTGCTGCTTTTTGGTGTGTGTGTGCGCTTTTTAGATTTTAATATTTATTATTAGGGGTGTGGGGAAAAAATCAATTCGAATTAGAATCACGATTCTCATATTGTGCGATTTTGAATAAATTCTAATTTTTAGAAAAATCGACTAAAAAAAGAAAAATATATATTTTAAATTAATCAACCCAACAAACCACTACACAGCAACACCATAACAATGCAATCTAATTCCAAAGCTGAGCCAGCAACACTCAGAACTGCAATAAACAGAACAATTGAGAGGAGACACAAACACCACACAGAACAAACCAAAAGTAGTGAAACAAAAATGATTAACAGTATCAATATTATGATTTCAGCATAGTGATTAAAAATCCCTCATTGACATTATCATTAGACATTTATAAAAATAATCAAAAAGAACAATAGTGTCACAGTGGCTTACACTTGCATGGCATCTCATAAGCTGGACAACACACTGTGTCCAATGTTTGCACAAAGATAAAATAAGTCATATTTTTGGTACGTTAAACAGTTCAAACAAATTTACATTATTGCAATCAGTTGATAAAACATTGTCCTTTACAATTATAAAAGCTTTTTTTTTTTTTTTTTTTTTTGAATCTACTACTCTGCTAGCATGTCAGCAGACTGGGGTAGATCCTGCTGAAATCTATGTTTTGAATGAATACACAATCCTTCTGAATTGGAAAAATATTGTTGTGAATTCAGAATCGCGTTGAATAGAAAAATTTGAATTATAATCGAATTGCGACCCTAAATCGATATTGAATCGTGGGACACCCAAAGTCAATGTTCTTTTGGTTTATTTTGTGGACTGCGTGGTTGGTAGAGTGACCGTGCCAGCAACCTGTGGATACCTCCAATCCACTTTATTTACCGTATATAGCACATTTAAACAAAATGTTTCCGAAGTGCGGCACAACAATATTACAAACAACATTCGAATACTATCTTAAGCTCCACCAATGACTGAATAAAAATAAAAATTAATAATAATAAATATATACATAGAATAGAATGTACTTTATTGATCCTTGGGGGAAATTCAACACCACAGTTCGCTCACAATGATATATATATATATATATATATATATAATATTATCATCATAGTTTGTGAGCGAACTGTGGTGTTGAATATCCCCCAAGGATCAATAAAGTACATTCTATTCTATGTATATATTTTCCCACTAAAGGAATAAATGTTTTGCTATGTCATTTTCAATACAATGCAACTGTAAAAAATGTTCATAACATCGGAGGTTAGCAATTTGTGTTTTGTGGTAGTGTGCTTACAATTATGCTTCATAAAACTTTCTGAATTGTAAACTTAAAGGATTATATTTTTTGACCACACAACTCACGTAGTGTTAAAAGCCAAAGAATAAAAATGGGTCTTAAGACGAGACTTAAAACACTCCACATCGGGAGCAGTTTGAGTATGGAGGGGCACAGTGTTCCTCAGCTTAGGGCCGACCACAGAGAAGGTCCTGTCTCCCCTAGTTTTAATTCCTGGTTCAATTCCCACCTTCTATTGACCTCGTCATGTACGTTGTGTCCTGAGCAAGACTCTTCACTCTTGTTCCTGACGGTCGTCGACAAGGCTAATGTTGGTTTGGCGTTGGTAGTCTGAGGCCAATGTTCAAGTACCAATAATTGTCTCACACTGTGTGGCAAAATTATCTGCATTTGACTCCTCACCCTGGATCACCTCCTGGGAGGTGAGGGGAGCAGTGAGCAGCAGTGGTGGCTGAGCTCGGGAATAAATTTGAGTGATTAAACCCCCAATTACAAGCCTTGATTCTGAGTGCCAAGCAGGGGAGTAATGGCTCCCATTTTTATAGTCTTTGGTATGACTCAGGCGGGGTTTGAACTCCAAACCTACCCATCTCAGGGCGGACTAATTGGTTTGGCGTTGGTCGTGTGCGACGCCAATGTTTATGTATGTTGCGTTTTATGCTCCTTTACAGGCCTGACATGTATGTATTTATGCTCGTATACAGGCCCGGCATGTATGTATTATTCATGTTCATTTACATGCCTGACATGTATGTATTATTCATGTTCATTTACATGCCTGACATGTATGTATTATTCATGGTCATTTACATGCCTGACATGTATGTATTATTCATGGTCATTTACATGCCCGACATGTATGTATTGTTTATGGTCATTTACAGGCCCCGGCATGAATGAATGTGTGTATTTATGCTCATTTACATGCTTGACATGTATTGTTGATGCTCATTGACAGGCTTGACATGTTTGTATGTCTTGTCAAGCATGTCAATAAGCATTAACAACACATACATGCATGTGGAGTCTGTCAATGAGCATTAACAATACATACATTCATACGTGTGGAGCTTGTCAATGAGCATTTATAATACATACGTGTGGAGCATGTCAATGAGCATTTATAATACATACGTGTGGAGCATGTCAATGAGCATTAACAATACATAGGCTCCATATGTATATGTTTTGGAGTGTTTATTTTTGTCCTGAGATAAAGATAAATTTCATGAAGGCATCTCGTGATGGCAACATAGATAGATAGTACTTTATTGATTCCTTCAGGAAAATTAAAATTCCAGCAGCAGTTTACAGAGTTGAGATCAATTTAAATAAAAGTAAATAATGGGGGTTTAAATGGAAACACAATAGAGAATTACAATAAGAATAAAAAATAAAAAGCAACAATGGGAAAAAAAAAAAATATATATATATATATATATATATATATATATATATATATATATATATATATATATATATATATATATATATATATATATATATATATATATATATATATATATATATATATAACAAACAGTAAAATAAGAATATAACAAGACAAAGTAGACAGTAGTGACCATGTTATGAAAACGTAATGCACATGACCAAAGTAGGATTAGAGAAAGAAAGAAGGGTGGGCGTAGCATTTTCATTTTGTGATGTTAAGTTGGTCCTGTGATGAGGTGGTGACTTGTCCAGGGTGTACTCCGCCTTCCGGCCTGATTGTAGCTGAGATAGGTATCCGTGACCCCAAAGGAAATAAGTGGTAGGAAATGGATGGATGGATGAATGAAGGTGGGGCTGAGTGTTTGCTACAGGTGAACACACCTGCCCTCACTGATTTGGCCCTACTATGGTTGTCAAAAGCTGGGTGTTGGGACATTTCAAAGTTGTGATCTCCAAGCTGAAAAGTACGCTGTGAATATTTTTGCACTTGTGATGCTTTATGTAAGATGTATTTACAAAAGGTTCTTAGCTCTCCATGCATCACCAAACATCTGCAGAGATGTTGGTGCTGGCTTTCTTGTTGTTGTTGTTCACCTTTTGACACTTTGGGGTTTAAATAAATGTTGTGCCATCCTTGGTTTGAAAGTCTGGTTTACAATAGTTACATTACCTTCACCTGAGGGGGGGGGGGTGATAGTTGCTGCCTTTGTGTGTGTGTGGCCGGCCAATGTTGGATGTATTGTGTATCTGGGGAAATAAGAGGTTGGCATCACTAACATAGCCCTGTGCTGGTTTACGTCCTCCCTCAACAACGGAACCTTCTCTGTGAACAGAGCCAAACATTCCTCCCGCTGTGCCAACCTCACCTGTGGGGTCCCTAGGGCTCAATACTGGGTTCCATCCTGTTCTCCATCTACATGCTCTCCCTCAGCCAAGTCATTCATCGCCATAAAATTTCCTTTCATTTCTACACTGATGATATTAAATCTATCTTCCACTCAAGACAGACGATCCCTCTGGACTGGACCATTTTTGAAGGACTGCTTGCAGGACATAAAAAAGTGGATGTCAAAATTTCCTGCAGCTCAATGACAGAGTGAAATTCTTCTGTTCGGGAACTCCAACCCCCCAACTGTGCACAATAGCCAAGATCAAGTCTGTCCTCTCCCCCAGTGACTTAGAGGGTCGTGTTCATGCTCATCTTCTGCAGACTGGACTAATGGAATGCCCTCTATGCTGGGGTCACTGACAAGACCATATATAGCATGCAGTTGGTACAAAATGCTGGTGACAGGCACAAAAATGAGGGAACACATTTCTCCCATCCTCTCCTCCCTTCACTGGCTCCTGGTGAAGCACAGAGTGAAATTTAAGATCCTTACGTATGTCTTCAAAGCGCTCCGTGGTCTTACCCCAGCTTACATCAAACATCTCCTGGACCAACCTATCAGCTCCAGGCTTGGTCGTTGCCTCAGATCTGACAACCAGATGACCTTGAAGGTCCCACAGTCAAACCTAGTGACAAAGAGAGACTGTGCATTTTCAATGATGGTACCTGGCCTATGGAATAAGCTCCCCCTGAAAGTCAAGTCCGCCACCACTCTGGACACTTTTAGAGCACAGCTTAAAACTCACCTCTTTGCCGCAAATGACTTGATTTGTGTTCATGTGTCTTAAATGTTTGTTCTAAATTCCTTTTGTGTCCCTGTTTTTTTTTTTTGTTTCTCCACTCAGGCTGCACCCCAGGCTGATGTAATGGTTCCTTGTGTGGGTGCAATAATTGAAAATAACTAAACTTTTTTTTGTTTCTTCAAGGTCAATTTTGTGGAGTCTGGTCTACAATACAAAGTCTATGTATATTTTCTTTTTTTTTTTATCTTCAAGGTCAATTTTGGGGGTCTAGTCATCTACAATACAACGTCAAAATGTATTTCATTTGTCATGGTTTTTGTTATCTACAAGGTCAATTTTAAGGAGTCTGTTCATCTACAGTGCAAGGTCAATTTGTATTTTATTTGTCATGGTTTTTAACTACAAGGTCAGTATGTATTCAACTTGTGTCCATGGTTTTTGTTAACTACAAGGTCAATTTTGGGGGGGAAGGGGAGTCTGACGAATAAAATACATATTGACCTTGTATTGTAGATGACCAGACTCCCCTTCCCCCCCCACAAATTGACCTTGTAGTTAACAAAAACCATGAGGACACAAATAAAATACACATTTACCTTGTATTGTAGATGACCAAAGTTTGTTAACTACAAGGTCAATTTGTGGGTTTTTTTTTTTTGTCATTGTTTTTGTTTCCCCATGGTTTTTGATATCTACAATACAAGGTAAATGTTTTTTTTCTAATGTTTTTTATCTTCAAGGTCAATTTTGTGGGGTCTAGTCATCTATAATACAGGGTCAATATGTATTTGTGTCATGGTTTTTAACTACAAGGTCAGTATGTATTTAACCTGTGTCACTGTTTTTGTTTCCTCATGGTTTGTGATATCTACAATACAAGGTCAATATGTATTTCATTTGTCAAGGTTTTTGTTATCTACAAGGTAAATTTTAAGGAGTGTGGGTATCAAAAATACAAGGTAAATTTGTATTTTAACTACAAGGTCAGTCTGTATATTGTGTCATTGTTTTTGTTTCCTCATGTTTTTTTATATCTACAATACAAGGTCAATGTATATTTTATTTGTGTCATGGTTTCTATTAACAACAAGGTCTATTTTGGGGGGTGTCATCTCTAATACAAGGTCAATATGTCTTTTTTTTTGTCATGGTTTTTAACTACAAGGTCAATATTTAATTTGCCATGTTTTTTGTTATCTACAAGGTCAATTTTAAAGAATCTGGTCATCTACAATACAAGGTAAATTTGTATTTTATTTGTCATGGTTTTTGTTACAAGGTTATGTATTTTGGGCTTTTTTTGTTTTGTTTCCTCGTGGTTTTTGATATCTACAATCCAAGGTTAATATCTATTAGGTCAAGTTTAAGATGTCAGGTCATCTATAATACAAGGTAAATTTTGTATTTAATTAGTGTCCATGGATTTTGTTGTCTACAAGGTCAATTTTAAGGAGTCTTGTCTTCTACAATACAAGGTAAATGTGTATTTTATTTGTCGTCATGGTTTTTGTTACTACAAGGTCGGTATGTATTTTGGGCCTTTTTTTGTTTCCTCATGGTTTTTGATATCTACAATACAAGGTTAATATGTATTTCATTTGTCATGGTTTTTGTTATCGGGTCAATTTTAAGAAGTCTGGTAATCTACAATACAAGGTAAATATTTTATTTGTCATGGTTTTTGTTAACTACAAGGTCAATTTGCGGGGTTTTGGTCATATACAATAAAAGGTCAGTATGTATTTAGTTTGTGTTTTTTGTTTCCTCATGTTTTTGATATCTACAATTTGTCTATTTTGTGTCATCATGGTTTCTATTAACTACAAGGTCAATTTTGGGTTCTGGTCATTTTCAATCCAAGTTCGATTTGTATTTAATTTGTGTCCTTTTCGTCCTCAAGGTCACTTTTGCGGGTCTGGTCATCTACAATACAAGGTCAATATGTATTTCATTTGTCATGGTTTCTATTAATTACATGTTTTGGGGGGCTCTGGTCATGTACAATGCAAGGTAAATTTGTATTTAATTAGTGTCCATGGATTTAGTTGTCTACAAGGTCAATTTTAAGGAGTCTTGTCTTCTACAATACAAGTAAAATTTGTATTTTATTTGTCATGGTTTTTGTTATTACAAGGTCGGTATGTATTTGGGCCTTTTTTTTTTTTTTCCTCATGGTTTTTGATATCTACAATACAAGGTTAATATGTATTTCATTTTGTCATGGTTTTTCTTATCTACAAGGTCAATTTGAAGGAGTCTGTTCATCTACAATACAAGGTCAATTTGTATTTTATTTGTGTCATGGTTTTTAACTACAAGGTCAGTATGTATTTAACTTGTGTCACTGTTTTTGTTTCCTCATGGTTTTTGATATCTACAATCCAAGGTTGATATGTATTTCATTTGTCATGGTTTTTATTAACAAGGTCAATTTTGGGGGGTGGGGGATCATCTATAATACAAGGTCAATATGTATTTTTTTTGTCATGGTTTTTAACTACAAAGTCAATATGTAATTTGTCATGTTTTTTGTTATCTACAAGGTCAATTTTAAAGAATCTGGTCACCTACAATACAAGGTAAATTTATTTTATTTGTGTCATGGTTTTTAACTACATGGTCAGTATGTATTTAACCTGTGTCACTGTTTCCTCATGGTTTGTGATATCTACAATACAAGGTCAATATGTATTTAATTTGTCATGATTTTTGTTATCTACAAGGTAAATTTTAAGGAGTGTGGGCATCAAAAATACAAGGTAAATTTGTATTTTAACTACACGGTCAGTACGTATATTGTTTTTGTTTCCTCATGGTTTTTGATATCCTCTAATACAAGGTCAATGTATATTTTATGTGTCATGGTTTCTATTAACAACAAGGTCAATTTTGGGGGGTGTCTCATCTCTAATAAAAGGTCAATCTATTTTTTTTTGTCATGGTTTTTAACTACAAAGTCAATATGTAATTTGTCATGTTTTTTGTTATCTACAAGGTCAATTTTAAAGAGTCTGGTAATCTACAATACAAGGTAAATTTGTATTTTATTTGTCATGGTTTTTGTTACTACAAGGTTGGTATGTATTTCGGGACTTTTTTTTTTTTTTAGGGTTAGGGTTTGGCCTTTGTTTTAATGTTTTTGATATCTACAATAAGTTTATGTATTTTGTCGTCATGGTTTCTATTAACTACAAGGTCAATTTTGGGGTTCTGGTCATCTACAATCCAAGTTCGATTTGTATTTAATTTGTGTCCTTTTTATCTTCAAGGTCACTTTTGCACGTATGGTCATCTAAAATACAAGGTCACTATGTATTTCATTTGTCATGGTTTCTATTAATTACAAGGTCAATTTTGGGGGGCTCTGGTTATCTACAATACAAAGTAAATATGTATTTTTTGCCATGGTATTTATCTACAAGGTCAATTTTGGGGGTCTGGTTATCTAATACGAGGTCAATATGAATTTTATTTGTGTCTCGTGGTTTTTGTTATCTACAAGGTCAATTTTGGGGGTCTGGTCATCTACAATACAAGGTCAATATGTATTTCCTTTGTCATGGTTTTTGTTATCTACAAGGTCAATTTTAAGGAGTCTGGTCTTCTACAATACAAGGTCAGTATGTATTTAATTTGTGTCCTCATGGTTTTTGTTTTCTACAAGGTCAATTTTAGGGGTCTTGTCATCGACAATACATGTTAAATATGTATTTTAATTTGTGTCATGGTTTTTGATATCTACAAGGTCAATTTTGGAGTCTGGTTATCTACAATACAAAGTCAATATGTATATAATTTGTGTCCTCATGGTGTTTGTCTCCTCAGTTTTTGATATCTACAAGGTCAAAATTGGTTTATTCCACTATGCAATGCAACACTCTTACCTAATGTTGTCCATGTATTCATTCATGTGACTAATTTCTCATTCTTACACCCTGCAGCGCTACAACAGTACACAAGTCTTACACAATGTGTTATGGAATATGCTCCTGCTTCTCCTCCTGCTGTGCGCACTGTTGAGTGCATGGCGGAGCACATCAACAGGTGTTCTCTCTCCGCTGCGGGTGTGCCTCTGCAAGAGATCTGCAATCAACACACCTGCCCGTGATGAGCAACCAGCCTTCATAATCCAGCGCGTCTTGAGATCCGGTGCCAGAACGTAGTTTCTCCTACCAGTACAGTAAGCCAACATATCTCCAGCCTTCCTGCTCCCTTTGTTCCCTTCCTGTCGCGTTTACGGTCTTTTGTGTTGTGTCGTCCTCCAGCTTCCTCTTCGTCTACCTGGACCCCCTTTGGATTCCTTCTTGCCTTCCTGGACCAAGACCTCGCTCCTGCCCTCTGACGTCCAAGCCTTTTTCTCCTTTTGGACTTCCACCTCTATCTCAACACACACACACTCAACACCCTCTGGTGACCACGCTCAGATAATACTTACACATAGTCACACTCCATCTCTTTAAGGTAATCACACACTGCACTCACATACTGAGTTGTCAATAAACACGCTGGCAGCTAACGTCGTCTCTCTGCAGTCTTCTTTTCCCGCTGTTCTGTCACACAATCTTACTTATTTTGTCATTCATTTGTTCATCCACGTTATCATTCTTACACCATGCACCGCAACACTATAGTATAGGTGTAATATGATCAAACTTTCTTGTTAAAAGTATAGCAGCTGCATTTTGTACCAACTAATATTTTAATGCTAGACAAAAGGAGGCCTGAAAAAAATAGATAACAGTAATGTAGAGAGATGTAAATAACGCATGAATAATGATCTCAGCGTCTCTAGTGGACAAAATAGGGACATATTTCAGTGAGATTACAGAGATGAAAGAAGGCTGTTTTACACCCCTAATGTGACTGAAAAGAAAGTTGTGTTGGTTACACTCTTAATTTGTGACTCAAACGAGAGAGTTGGGTTGAAGATAATATCCAGATTCTTTATCGAGTAGCTTTGTGTAATTGTTTGGTTGTCAAAATGTTACGGTGGTATTATTAAATGGGTGTGGAATTGTTTGTCAAAAGTTACAGTGGTGTTAAGTGGGTGTGGAATTGTTTGGTTCTCAAATTTTACGGTGGTATTAAATATATGGATAATTGCTTGGTTGTCAAATGTCGCGGTGGTCTTATCAAATAGGTGTGGAATTATTTGGTTGTCACTAGGGGTGTAACGGTACGTCTATTTGTATTGAACCGTTTCGGTACGGGATTTCGGTTTGGTTCGGAGGTGAACTGAACGACACGGACATATAAGTAGCGCATCGCACGTTGTGTAAACAATGCACACCGAGGCACCATGAATTCATTTACGTGGACCCCGACTTAAACAAGTTGAAAAACGTATTCGGGTGATGAATGGAATATGTACTGTATTGTGCAATCTACTAATAAAAGTTTCAATCGATCAAAAAAAAACAACACACAGCATGCTAGCAACGACTGGTAGATAGACTGACCACACCTCCACTTTTCACGGGATAAGTCCTCTTTGCGGAGCTGTCCAGGTGGAGTTTCTTAAATGCCTCAAATGTCCGGCATTTTAAGTTATGGTTGCGTGTATTTTCAATGTACGTTCAGGGTTAAAGGGGCTAAAAACAAAAAAGTGGTGCATGCAGCGTTAACATTGGTGAGGGCGGGCCAGAGACAGAGAGTGAGAGAGTTATGATAAACGCGCATGCGTCGCCAGGCTCTGCTTTTTACACATACATTTATCACTTTTTGTTATCTATAGCAGGGGTGTCAAAAGTGTGCCCCGGAGGCCATTTGCGGAACACAGCTAATGTTTTAAAGGCCCATGGCACATTCTAAAAATACTATTAAAATAAACATAAACAAAAGTGAAATAAAAAAGCTTAAAGGCTAAATGTAATTTAGAAAAAGTTGCAATGTTGACTAATAAAACAAAGCTGTTTTTTTTTCTTTCAAACTGTCATTGCTCAAAACATAATATTGAATAAAAATTAATATTATCAATTATTGACCTATCCAAGTTTCCGATTTACTTCACATCAAATATTCCACAAAGAAAAATATTTTTGGTGGAAGATTTATCAAATGTGTTAAATCAAAAAATTTATATTTTGTTGTTTTCTTACTGTACCGAAAATGAACCGAACTCTGACCTCTGAACCGAGGTATGTACCGAACCAACATTTTTGTGTAGCGTTACACCCCTAGTTGTCACATGTTATGGTTGTATTAAATGGGTGTGTAATTGTTTGGTTGTCACATGTTACGGTGGTTTATTAAATGGGTGTGTAATTGTTTGGTTGTCAAATGTTACGGTGGTTTATTAAATGGGTGTGTAATTGATTGGTTCTCAAATGTTACGGTGGTTTATTAAATACGTGGATAAATGTTTGGTTGTCACAAGTGGTATTATTAAATGAGTGTCTTTGTTCAGCAGGACCGATAATCAGCATTTTCGTTTCCTTAGCGATGAGTTGCAAAACGTTAGCTGACATCCATTGTTTAATTTCATTAAAACACGCCTCTAGCTGACTACAATCCGGCGTGTGGGTCAGCTTTGGGGGCATGTAGAGTTGGGTGTCATGATCATAACAGTGAAAGCTAACACGTATGACGTCACCTAGCGGCAGCATGTAGATGCTGAAGAGTGCAGGGCCAAGGACCGAACCCTGGGGAACTCCACACGTTACCTTAACATAGTCCGAGGTCACACTGTTGTGGGAGACGCACTGCACCCTGTCAGTAAGATAAGAGTTAAACCAAGACAGGGCTAAGTCTGACATACCAATTCGTGTTTTGATACGCTCTAATAAAATATTGTGATCGACTATCGAAAGCAGCGCTAAGATCGAGGAGCAGCAACATAGATGACGCATCAGAATCTATCGTTAGCAATAAATCATTAGTCATTTTTGCGAGGGCGGTCTTAGTAGAGTGATTTGCCCTGAAACTGGATTGAAAGGTTTCACATAGATTTTTAGACGCTAAGTGTTCATTTAACTGCTTTGCAACAATTTTTTCGAGGATTTTCGAAATAAAGGGAAGGTGAGACACCGGTCGGTAGTTTACCATGAGGTCAGGATCGAGGTTAGGTCTTTTAAGGAGAGGATGAATAACCGCTTTTTTGAATGCTAGGGGAACAGTGCCCGAGGAAAGTGATAAGTTTATAATATTTAGCACTGATGGACCTAATAATACAAAGAAGTCCTTAAAAAGTTTCCCAGGAAGTGGGTCAAATAAACATGTTTGTTTTATTCCATTTACACGTAACAATTCTTCTGTTATTTCATCAAAACGAGAGAAACTATTTTGGATATTTGCAGTATCCGCCGTATATAGTCGTATCTGTGTTAATAGAACCTAGTTGTAGCTGGGACGCATTGTCTTTAATCTCCTTTCTAATAAGTTCAATTTTCTTATTAAAGAACTTCATAAAGTCATCTGCCGAATGGGTGGAGCTACTGGAAGGAGTCCCTTGTTGGGTTAGCGATGCTACCGTACTAAACAAAAATTTGGGATCGTTTTTATTAAGGCGGATGAGATTGGAGTAATTAGTTTTAGCTAAGGTAAGCATGCGTTTATAAGTTATTAAACTATCACTCCATGCTTGATGGTGCACCTCAAGTTTAGTCGTGCGCCATTTGCGTTCCAGCTTTCTACATAAGAATTTCTGAGCTCTAATTTCTTCTGTAAACCATGGCGTACGCCTTTTTGGAGCCTTTTTTTAACTTCAGCGGTGCTATACTATCAATGGTTTCGCGCAGGGCGTGGTTAAAGGTGTTAGTGAGGTTATCAATAGAGCCCACATACTTTGGGAATGGTGCCATTACCGAGGGCAGTGGGCCAGCAAGAGTTGTCGTGGCAGCATTAATGTTGCGGCTGCTATAGCAGTTATTATTATTATTAGCTTGCCGAACATGAGTCTGAACCTCGAATTTTATAAGGTAATGATCGGACATTATTTTAGTGGAGTATCATAACTTTGGAAACGGTGATACCTCTGACAAGCACTAGGTATATCGTATTACCGCTGTGATGCGTCGGTCCATTTATTATTTGTGTAAGTCCACAGCTATCGATTATAGTCTGGAGCGCCACGCACGCTGGGTCCGATGGGGTATTCATATGGGTATTAAAGTCCCCCATTATGATTATATTATCGGCGTGCGTCACTAGATCAGCAACAAACTCTGAGAACTCACTGATAAAGTCCAAATAGGGCCCTCGGGGGCGGTAGATAACAGCCAGGCACAGAGGCAGTGGTGTGGCAGACCTCATGGAAAGCACCTCAAACGATTTATATTTATTATTTAAGTTAGGACTAAAATTAAAGTTTTCGTTGTATATTAGTGCGCCCCCCTCCTTTTAAGGGGACGGGCAATATGCGCATTCGTATAGTTAGAAGATGCCTCATTTATTGCAAAAAAGTTGTCTGGTTTAAGCCAGGTTTCGCTAAGACCGATGACGTTAAGATTGTTGTCTCTAATGACCTCATTAACTAATAACGTTTTGGGAGACAATGATCTGATGTCTAGAAAGCCCATATTATAGGTAGTGGGCTGTTTTAAGGAGTTGTTGATAAAATGATCCGTAGTAGCAATATTAATAATGTTGCGTTTATTATGCGCAGTGTACTTAAAATAGCTACGACCATATCTAGGAATTGATATGACGGGAATTTTCAGATTGTCTACTTGGTGCCGCGTTAAACTGAACTCATCATAATTTGCCACCTCAGTAGAACGCATTTCTAACTCTGACCTAGTCATAGCAGAAAAACCATTATGTGAGTTGTTTATTATTCTAAGAAAATTGCTATGTGCACAGGGTTTATCCAGCCTGGCGCTGGCTAATTCTAATTTAACTGACTCCATACCCAGGCTAGCAGGCTCTGCAATTGCTTGTGACCGGGCTTGCACTAGTGCAGTTAGTCAAATGTGGCTCAATGCGAAATCTATGTTCCAAGACAAGAGGATAGCGCCTTCCTCAGCAAGCCAGGTTTGCCCCAGAAAGAGGGCCAATTATCAATAAACATAAGTCCCTGTTGTCTACAGAAGCTATCCAGCCACTTGTTAAGAGAGACTAATCTGCTATATCTCTCATCATTGCCTCTCCCAGGCAGGGGGCCAGAAACAATTACTCGATGCCTGGACATCTTTCTAGCGAGATTATGTTTCTCTTTGTAATCTCTGATTGTCTCATCCTAACGTCATTGGAGCAAACGTGTATATCTATGTTCGCATAACTAGTGGTGCGGTTAGCCTGTCGTACGTGTTTACTAGGCCTGTTGCGAGTCAGCTCCTTAAGATTAGCTTCAATGTCAGGTGCTCTGACCCCGGGAATACACTTAATTGTGGCTGGTTTGCTAAGCTTTATGTTTCGGGTGATGTAGTCCCCTATGACTAAAGTGTGGTGCCCGGTAGACTGGGGTGTAGGACTAACTAAAGGGCTAAATCTATTATGCGTCTCAACCGGTACACCGTAGCTTGTAGGCCGCTTAGGGCTGCTACAAGCTGGGCTAGTTAGCTCGCTACAGCTAACGCTAGCAGATGTGTCCGCAACATCTAAAGTTACGAAATGACACTGCTCTAACTGGCGGACACGGCTCTCTAGCATAGCCAACCTATCCATGAGTAAAGTGCACGAAGTGCAGGAAGCCATACTCACAGAACTTTCTGTCGCCGAGTGGAGTGCCAGCTGTCTTCGGGAAGTGGTGGTCACGGTGGCGGGGGAGTAGCTTCCTTCAGACCGGTACTGCATTTCTCCGCTAGCTTCGTTAGCTTAGTCGCTAGCTAGCTGAGGGCGGAGTGGTGAGACAGAGATCGGGTGATTTGCAAGTTAAATTGAACTATTAAATATGTTTGAGAAGTTGTAAATAAATCTGCAAAACAGTTAAAAGCACACAGAACGATACTTAGCTTTTTTGCAACAAAAGCAGTCAGCGGGCAGTCATTCACGTTGATAAAACATTGTCCTTTACAATTATAAAAGCTTTTTTTTTCAAATCTACTACTTTGCTTGCATGTCAGCAGACTGTGGTGCATCCTGCTAAAATCCTTTGTATTGAATGAATACAGAATCGCGTTGAATCGAAAAAAATCGATATATTATCGAATCGTGACTCCAAGAATCGATATTGAATCGAATCGTGGGACACCCAAAGACTCCCAGCCCTAATATATATACATATAAATATATAAATACATACATCCTCTCTTCTCTTAGGCGGTCCATCGTATCGAAGATGACGTAGCTTCCATTTTGTTGCTCTGGTGGGTGGCTATCGTTGCTGGCGACGATGCCACTCCATATGACTATGAAGTCCAATCCTGGAACCACACGTCCTGACACAATGGGGACATGTCAGGCCTGGATCAGGGGGCTGGGATGATTTTGGAATTGCAGGGTGGTGTCTTCGCCTCCGCTGATCCCTCCGTTGTTGGTTCCGACACTCCTCCAGGAACATGACCTCGTCATGCAACAGCGAACGCCAGAGCGATCAATTAGCTCCAGCTGTCTGAAGTTGCAGGGGTTTGATGTTGCAGCTCTTCAATATCCCTTTCAGTTGGTCTTTGTACCGCAGCTTTTGTCCTCCGGGCTTTCTGCTGGCTGAAAGGAGCTGACCATAAAGCAACTGACGAGGCAATCGGTGTCCTGGCATCCGGATGGTGTGACCAACCCTCCGGAGTTGTCGCTGTGCCAGGGTAGCCTCTTTGCTTATGGACTCAGTGTGCTGTAAGATGTCCGTATGAGGAACTTGGTCCTGCCATGTGATGCCAAGAATGCGTTGGAGACATCTGATGTTAAATGCATCAAGGCAGCGGATGTGTCTGCGGTATATCGTCCAGGCTTCTGACCCATACAGCAGAGTTGAAACACACACCGCCCTGTAGACTGACACTTTCGTTGAGTTCGAAGGTGGTTGTTTTCAAACACCCGAGAGCGCAGTCTTCCAAAGGCAGAGGAGGCTGAGTTGATATGAGCCTGGATGTCATCATCGATCTGGTATGTTGGTGTCAGAGTACTGCCGAGGTAGCAAAACTACTCAACGAGCTTGAGGAGTGTGCCGCTGATGGTAAAGACAGTGTGTAGGGATGGGGTCCTCTCCTGGATGAGAACCTCTGTTTTCTGGGTGTTGATCACCAGACCTAGTGAGCGGTAGACTGATGACATGGTGTCTAGTGCATGCTGCATGGCATCAGGAGTGTGGGCGAGGAGTGCGTAGCCGTCTGCTTATTGCAGCTTTTGGATGTTGGTGCCTGCCATCTTCGTCTTTGCCTGTAGGCGCCGGATGTTGAATAGGCTCCAAACCAGGCGAAACTCTATGGCGACACCACTATCCTTTGTGATGGACTGGCAGAGCAGGAGTGTGGCTGCCGCCAGGAAAAGATTAAAGATTGCTGGGGCCAGTACACACCCCTGCTTCTGTGTCTCTTGGAGGATGCCTTCTGTTGGAAATGTAAGGCGAAAAAGCATAATTTTCGCAAGTACCTTGCTGGACACTGAGAGAAGGGAGATGCCACGAATATATCCACAAGATGATATATATATATATATATATATATATATATATATATATATATATATATATATATATATATATATATATATATATATATATATATATATATATATATATATATATATACAAACCCATTTCCATATGAGTTGTGAAATTGTGTTAGATGTAAATATAAACAGAATACAATGATTTGCAAATCCTTTTCAAGCCATATTCAGTTGAATATGCTACAAAGACAACATATTTCATGTTCAAACTCATAAACATTTTTTTTTTTTGCAAATAATCATTAACTTTAGAATTTGATGCCAGCAACACGTTACAAAGAAGTTGGGAAAGGTGGCAATAAATAATAAAGTTGAGGAATGCTCATCAAACACTTATTTGGAACATCCCACAGGTGTGCAGGCTAATTAGGAACAGGTGGGTGCCATGATTGGGTATAAAGGCAGCTTCCATGGAATGCTAAGCAATTCACAAACAAGGATGGGGTGAGGGTCACCACTTTGTAAGCAAATTGTCGAAAAGTTTTAGAACAACAATTCTCAACGAGCTATTTCAAGGAATTTAGGGATTTTACCATCTACGGTCCGTAAAATCATCAAAAAGTTCAGAGAATCTGGAAAAATCACTGCATGTAAGTGATGATATTATGGACTTTCGATTCCCTCAGGCGGTATGCACCAAAAATCGACTTCAGTGTGTAAAGGATATCACCACATGGGCTCAGGAACACTTCATAAAACCACTGTCAGTAACTACAGTTGGTCGCTACATCTGTAAGTGCAAGTTAAAACTCTACTATGCAAAGCAAAACCCATTTATCAACAATATCCTGAAACGCCGCCGGCTTGGCTGGGCCCACGCTCATCTAAGATGGACTGATGCAAAGTGGAAAAGTGTTCTGTGGTCTGACGAGTCTTCAATATCGATTCTTGGGGTCACAATTTGATAATAAATCGATTTTTTTCGATTCAATGCGATTCTCGATTCAAAAACGATATTTTTCCAATTGAAAAGGATTGTGTATTCATTCAATACATAGATTTCAGCAGGATCTACCCCAGTCTGCTCACATGCTGGCAGAGTAGTAGATTTTTTTTTAAAGCTTTTATAATTGTACAGGACAATGTTTTATCAACTTGCAATAATGTAAATTTGTTTGAGCTAGTAAAAGAACCAAAAATATGACTTATTTTATCTTTGTGAAAACATTGGACACAGTGTGTTGTCCAGCTTATGAGATGCCATGCAAGTGTAAGCCACTGTGACACTATTGTTCTTTTTGATTATTTTTATAAATGTCTAATGATAATGTCTATGTATATGTATATATATATGTATATGTATATATATATATGTGTATATATATATATATATATATGTATAAATGGGGGGTGGGAGGACGTTGTTTACATATTTGGTGTATAAATATTAAATGCATGTTTGGTGTATAAATATTAAATACATGTTTGGTGTATAAATATTAAATACATGTTTGGTGTATAAATATTAAATACATGTTTAGTGTATAAATATTAAATACATGTTTAGTGTATAAATATTAAATACATGTTTAGTGTATGAATATTAAATAAATGTTTAGTGTATAAATATTAAATACATACTTGGTGTATAAATATTAAATACATGTTTAGTGTATAAATATTAAATCCATGTTTGGTGTATGAATATTAAATACATGTTTAGTGTATGAATATTAAATACATGTTTACAGTGGACTTCTGCTGCAACTGCACACATAAAGAAATTCATTATTTCCAAGTGTGCCTTATTTAGAGAATAATAAGTATATAAACGATAAATGGGTTGTACTTGTATAGCACTTTTCTACCTTCAAGGTACTCAAAGCGCTTTGACACTACTTCCACATTCACACACTGATGGAGGGAGCTGCCATGCAAGGCGCCAACCAGCACCCATCAGGAGCAAGGGTGAAGTGTCTTGCTCAGGACACAACGGACGTGACGAGGTTGGTATTAGGTGGGATTTGAACCAGTGACATCGGGTTGCGCACGGCCACTCTTCCACTGCGCCACGCCGTTCTTAATTAAAATATTATTTAGTGTCCCAGACTTCCAATTGGTCCTTTACATGTTTAGTGTATAAATATTTATTAAACAACTGTTTAATATAATAATAATAAATACTTGCTTAGTTTATAAATATTAAATACCTGTTTAGTCTATAAATATTAAATACATGTTTAGTGTATAAATATTAAATATATGTTTAGTATATTATTAAATATATTTTTAGTATATTATTATTAAATATATGTTCAGTGTATGAATATTAAATACATGTTTAGTGCATAAATATTAAATACCAGTTTACTGCATATATATTAAATACATGTTTGGCATATAAATTAAGTGTATGTTTAATGTATAATTATTTGTAACATTTTTGGTTTATGAATATCAAATTCATGTTTAGTGTATGAATGACCAGATTTATGAAGAGGGAATGTGCGCCCTCCAGTGGACTTCTGCAGCAATTGAACACATAAACAAATGTATTATTTCCAAGTGTGCCTTATTTAGAGAATAATAAATACATGTTTACTGTATGAATGTTAAAAAATATGATTAGTAAATGAATATTAAATGTGTTTAGTATATGATTATTAAATACATGTTCAGTGTATGAATATTAAATACATGTTTAGTGTATTAATATTAAATACATGTTTAGTGTATAAATATTAAACACATGTTTAGTGTATGAATATTAAACACGTTTAGTGTATGAATATTAAATACATGTTTAGTGTATGAATATGAAATACATGTTTAGTGTATGAATATGAAATACATGTTTAGTGTATAAATATGAAATACATGTTTAGTGTATGAATATGAAATACATGTTTAGTGTATGAATATGAAATACATGTTTAGTGTATAAATATGAAATACATGTTTAGTGTATAAATATGAAATACATGTTTAGTGTATAAATATGAAATACATGTTTAGTGTATGAATATGAAATACATGTTTAGTGTATAAATATGAAATACATGTTTAGTGTATGAATATTAAATACATTTTTAGTGTATAAATATTAAATACATGTTTAGTGTATAAATATTAAATACATGTTAATGTATAAATATTTATTAAATACGTTTTTGGTGTATAAATATTAAATATATGTTTGGCATATAAATTAAATATATGTTTAGTGTATAATTATTTAATACATGTTTGGTGGATGAATATCAAATTCCTGTTTAGTGTATGAATGACCAGACTTATTAAGCGGGAATGTGCGCCCTCCAGTGGACTTCTGCCGCAACTGCACACAAATAAATTAATTCTTTCCGATTGTGCCTTATTTAGAGAATAATAAATACATGATTACTGTATGAATGTTAAACAATATGATTAGTATATGAATATTTAATATGTGTTTAGTATATGATTATTAAATACATGTTCAGTGTACGAATATTTCAGTGTATTAATATTAAATACATGTTTAGTGTATGAATAATACATGTATAGTGTACAAATAGTAGAATAATGTTTAGTGTATAAATATTTAATACATGTTTGGTGGATGAATATCAAATTCCTGTTTAGTGTATGAATGACCAGATTTATGAAGAGGGAATGTTCACCTTCCAGTGGACTTCTGCCGCAATTGCACACAAATAAATTGATTATTTCCTAATGCGCTTTATTTAAAGAATAATAAATACATATTTACTGTATGAATGTTAAAATATATGATTAGTATATCAATATTAAATGTGTTTAGTATATGATTATTAAATACATGTTCAGTGTATGAATATTAAATACATGTTTAGTGTACGAATATTTCAGTGCATAAATATTAAATATGTTTAGTGTATTAATATTAAATACATGTTTAGTGTATGAATATTAAATACATGTTTAGTGTATAAATATTAAATACATGTTTAGTGTATAAATATTAAACACATGTTTAGTGTATGAATATGAAATACATGTTTAGTGTATGAATATGAAATACATGTTTAGTGTATAAATATTAAATACATGTTCAGTGTATAAATGTTAAATACATGTTTAGTGTATTAATATTAAATACATGTTTAGTTTATAAATATTAAATACATGTTTAGTGTATAAATATTAAATACATGTTTAGTGTATAAATATTAAATACATGTTTAGTGTATAAATATTAAACACATGTTTAGTGTATGAATATGAAATACATGTTTAGTGTATAAATATGAAATACATGTTTAGTGTATAAATATTAAATACATGTTCAGTGTATAAATATTAAATACATGTTTAGTGTATAAATATTAAATACATGTTTAGTGTATAAATAACAAATACATGTTTAGTGTATTAAAATGAAAGACATGTTTAGTGTATAAATATTAAATATTTGTTTAGTGTAGGAATTTTAAATACATGTTTAGTGTATGATTACTAAATACATGTTAAGTGTATTAATATTAAATACATGTTTACTGTTTGAATATTAAATACATGTTTAGTGTATTATTATTTAATACATGTTTAGAGTATGAATATTAAATAAACGTTTAGTGTATTATTATTAAATATATGTTTGGTGTACAAATAGTAAAAATATGTTTAGTGTATAAATATTAAAGACTATGTTTAGTGTATGAATATCAAATACATGTTTAAATATTAAATACATGTTTGGCATATAAATTAAATATATGTTTAGTGTATAATTATTTAATACATGTTTAGTGTGTAAATATTAAATACGTTTTGGGTGTATAAATATTATATATATGTTTGGCGTATAAATTAAATATATGTTTAGTGTATAATTTAATACATGTTTGGTGGATGAATATCAAATTCCTGTTTAGTGTATGAATGACCAGATTTATGAAGAGGGAATGTGCGCCCTCCAGTGGACTTCTGCCAAAACTGCACACAATAACATTATTTCCGAGAGCGCCTTATTTAGAAAATAATAAGTACATGTTTACTGTATGAATATTAAAAAATATGATTAGTATATGAATATTAAATATGTTTTAGTATATGATTAAATACATGTGCAGTGTATGAATTCTAAATATATGTTTAGTGTATAAATATTAAATGCATGTTTAGTGTATGAATATTAAATATAAGATTAGTATATAATTAAATATATGTTTAGTACATCCATCCATTTTCTACCGCTTATTCCCTTTTGGGGTCGTGGGGGGCGCTGGCGCCTATCTCAGCTACAATCGGGCGGAAGGTGGGGTACACCCTGGACAAGTCTCCATCTCATCGCAGGGCCAACACAGATAGACGGACAACATTCACACACTAGGGACCATTTAGTGTTGCCAATCAACCTATCCCCAGGTGCATGTCTTTGGAGGTGGGAGGGGCCTATCCCCAGGTGCATGTCTTTGGAGGTGGGAGGGGCCTATCCCCAGGTGCATGTCTTTGGAGGTGGGAGGGGCCTATCCCCAGGTGCTTGTCTTTGGAGGTGGGAGGGGCCTATCCCCAGGTGCATGTCTTTGGAGGTGGGAGGGGCTTATCCCCAGGTGCATGTCTTTGGAGGTGGGAGGGGCCTATCCCCAGGTGCATGTCTTTGGAGGTGGGAGGGGCCTATCCCCAGGTGCATGTCTTTGGAGGTGGGAGGAAGCCGGAGTACCAGGAGGGAACTTA
Organism: Nerophis ophidion; assembly: GCF_033978795.1. Taxonomy (NCBI): domain Eukaryota; kingdom Metazoa; phylum Chordata; class Actinopteri; order Syngnathiformes; family Syngnathidae; genus Nerophis; species Nerophis ophidion. The sequence continues at coordinate 166,204 of NC_084636.1, read as the reverse complement.
CACATTCACGGGGAGAACATGCAAACTCCACACAGAAATATCCCGTGCCTGGGATTGAACCCAGGACTACTCAGAACCTTTGTATTGTGAGGCAGACGCACTAACCCCTCTTCCACCGTGAAGCCCATGTCTGGTATAGGATTATTAAATTTAATAATGTCTAGTATAGTATTATTAAATACATGTTCAGTGTATGAATATTAAATATATGTTTAGTGTATGAATATTAAAAACATGTTCAGTGTATGAATATTAAATACATGTTTGTGTACAATAAAAACAAAGGAATACTTATATATGCATGTTGAGAATAATACATGAATGAATGCTTCATTTCAGAGAATAAATGATAAAAGTAATAAGTAACAGAATGTGTGACCATTAAATATCTGAATGTGAATAAATGTTGATATTATGCAGTAAAAAGAGAATGTTATTACTAAATGTATGTTTAATTTACATGTTGTACATTAACATTAGGTAACAAATAGGTGAATGTAGTGCAATTTAATAATGAGTGTTATTTTCAGCAAGGTACTTGTGTTGTACTTTGATGTACTCCTACTTCCAAGTGACTTTGTCAAGTACTAGTAAAGGAAGAGATGATGCAGTACTTGAAGTCTTTACTTTTGTCCTGAGATGAAGATCAACTTCATGAAGACACCTTATCAATGTCAACGTGACCAAAGTGGGAAGAAAGAAGGAAGGGGGCGGAGCCTCTTTCATTTTCTGATGTTAAGTTGGCCCTGTGATGAGATGGCCACTTGTCCAGGGTGTATCCCGCCTTCCGCCCGATTGTAGCTGAGATAGGCACCAGCGCCCCCCGCGACCCCAAAGGGAATAAGCGGTAGGAAATGGATGGATGAATGAAGTTCCTGGTCAAAGCTGTTATACATTATATGCCTTGAGCTCTTACTTTGAAGGCCCTAAGAGCGGAAGTGGTGACACGAGGAGTGCAGCGGAGATGTTTATATATGTCGCCTATACTGTATAAAAGTACAAAATAACAAACACCGAGGGAGGCTCCAGTTTTACACGAGGACCACTTTATTTACTTTCTTTCAAAAACCTCCGCTCCACTCAACCTCTCACCACTTCCGCTCTCAGTGACTTCAAAATAAGAGCGCGAGGCAAATACTGTATAACAGCTTACAACAGGAACTTAACATCACAAAGGGGCAAGCCCATAAAATAGGTTGCATTATTTTGTGGTTTTATACAGTATAGGCGACATATATAAACCATTGGTTACATTTTTTTGTTGTTGTTTTGTGTGTTGTGAGGCTCTGTATTTTTGGGGGGACAGGTTAATATGTTTTTGTTTTAACTGCCTGTGTTGTTTTTGCACTTATCCTGTTATTTGTGTTGAAACGAGGACGTTTCTTTTTGTAGGAGGGGAGGTATGTAACCTATTTTTATGGCCTTGCCTCTTTGTGATGTTAAGTTCCTGTTAGAAGCTCTTCTACAGTGTATGCCTTGGAGTCTTATTTTGAAGGCCCGAGGAGCAGAAGTGGTGACAGGTTGAGTGGAGTGGAGGTTTTTGAAAGAAAGTAAATAAAGTGGTCCTAAATAAAGTGTAAAACTGCAGCCTCCCTCTTTCTTATTTTGTACTTTTATACAGTATAGGTGACATATATAAACTCTCGCTTACAATAACAAAGACGCGGGCTCTAGTTTTACACGAGGACCACTTTATTTCAAACTTGTTTTTTAAATGTTTATTTACAAATTTCAACAATAACAAACAGATGAGAAACAATAATCAAAATAGTTCAAAAACAGTATAAAACATTACAAAAAATTATAAAAACAGTCCAAACAGCGCCAGGAGATTTTAAATTCAAAGTAACAAAATTAGAATACAAAAATATATATATATATATAATAACCAAGTGCAAATTAATTAAGCCATAGGCTCATTCAGATTCATTAAATAACTTAAATTTGGAACACAGTGTCATTGTTTTCAACTTTATTTCAACCCCTTTTTTTTTATTTATAAATTTCCACAATTACAAACAGTAAGTCCAACAACAATATAAAACATTACAAAACATTATAAAAACAGTCCAAACAGCGCCAGGGGGTTGTAAATTCAAAGTAACGAAAATAGAATACAAAGAAATGAATACATAATAAACAAAGTACAAAGCCATAGGCTCATTCAGATTAATCAAATAACTTAAATTTGGAACACAGCATCATCGTTTTTAACTTTATTTCAAACCTGTCTCTGCCTGCGTCACACAAGTGACGTCACTGTTGGAGAGCCATATAGCACACCGTGATTGGTGGATTCCTTCAGCTCCGCCCACAACGCTGTCAAGCACCATTCATATCAAACTCTCACTAACATTCAACTTTCATATTAGCGTGGGAGCCGCAAAATAAGATCTCGCGTGTCTGAGACCCTGGTCTAATATATATATAGATGTGTCAGAAGTGCTACTGACACTTTGATCATGTTTGCTTTTCCTGTCTTTGAAATCACTTCCCGTCCTGCTGCTCTTATTTTCTGTTCACTGTTTCCTGTTTGCTCTCTGTCTTTTGTGGCACCTTTATTCTCTGCTCCGTGTCTGCACACCTGTTCCTCGTTTAATTAGTTGTATTTAGTTCCACCTGAGTCCCTCCTTCACTGCCTCATCATTATTCTTTTTTGACGGATGTGGATCGGACGGGTTTTATTCGCAGTGAGTAATACTTTGCTCTTTTACACTGGCGTTCTATTGTTTGTCTTCATGCTTCTACCGTGTGCTTTATTGCTGATTTAAAGTTGTGTTTGTGTTGCTGTGACAGTTTGCTCTTTTACACTGGCGTTCTATTGTTTGTCTTGATGCTTCTACTGTGTGCTTTATTGCTGATTTAAAGTTGTGTTTGTGTTGCTGTGACAGTTTGCTCTTTTACACTGGCGTTCTATTGTTTGTCTTGATGCTTCTACTGTGTGCTTTATTGCTGATTTAAAGTTGTGTTTGTGTTGCTGTGACAGTTTGCTCTTTTACACTGGCGTTCTATTGTTTGTCTTGATGCTTCTACTGTGTGCTTTATTGCTGATTTAAAGTTGTGTTTGTGTTGCTGTGACAGTTTGCTCTTTTACACTGGCGTTCTATTGTTTGTCTTGATGCTTCTACCGTGTGCTTTATTGCTGATTTAAAGTTGTGTTTGTGTTGCTGTGACAGTTTGCTCTTTTACACTGGCGTTCTATTGTTTGTCTTGATGCTTCTACTGTGTGCTTTATTGCTGCTTGAAAATTGTTTGATTCGCATTGCACGTGCACATGTGTTAGGAACACAACATGTAGAAACACACATTTAGTGACAAACATGCACATGTGTTAGGAACACAACATGTAGAAACACACATTTAGTGACAAACATGCACATGTGTTAGGAACACAACATGTAGAAACACACATTTAGTGACAAACATGCACATATGTTAGGAACACAACATGTAGAAACACACATTTAGTGACAAACATGCACATGTGTTAGGAACACAACATGTAGAAACACACATTTAGTGACAAACATGCACATGTGTTAGGAACACAACATGTAGAAACACACATTTAGTGACAAACATGCACGTGTTAGGAACACAACATGTAGAAACACACATTTAGTGACAAACATGCACGTGTTAGGAACACAACATGTAGAAACACACATTTAGTGACAAACATGCACATGTGTTAGGAACACAACATGTAGAAACACACATTTAGTGACAAACATGCACATGTGTTAGGAACACAACATGTAGAAACACACATTTAGTGACAAACATGCACATGTGTTAGGAACACAACATGTAGAAACACACATTTATTAGTCAGTGACAAACATGCACATATGTTAGGAACACATGTAGAAACACACATTTAGTGACAAACATGCACATGTGTTAGGAACACAACATGTAGAAACACACATTTAGTGACAAACATGCACGTGTTAGGAACACATGTAGAAACACACATTTAGTGACAAACATGCACGTGTTAGGAACACAACATGTAGAAACACACATTTAGTGACAAACATGCACATGTGTTAGGAACACAACATGTAGAAACACACATTTAGTGACAAACATGCACGTGTTAGGAACACAACATGTAGAAACACACATTTAGTGACAAACATGCACGTGTTAGGAACACAACATGTAGAAACACACATTTAGTGACAAACATGCACGTGTTAGGAACACAACATGTAGAAACACACATTTATTAGTCAGTGACAAACATGCACATGTTAGGAACACAACATGTAGAAACACACATTTAGTGACAAACATGCACATGTTAGGAACACAACATGTAGAAACAAGACACATTTAGTTGCTGACAAGCTGTCTGTCACCATGGCTCTCAACTGCTGGCCAAGAGAGTCAAGGTGTGGCTGAGTGTTTGCTACAGGTGAACACACCTGCCCTCACTGATTAGTGTTTGCTACAGGTGAACACACCTGTCCTCACTGATTAGTGTTTGCTACAGGTGAACACACCTGTCCTCACTGATTAGTGTTTGCTACAGGTGAACACACCTGTCCTCACTGATTAGTGTTTGCTACAGGTGAACACACCTGCCCTCACTGATTTGGTCCAACTATGGTTGTCAAAAGCTGGGTGTTTAGAAGGACATTTCAAAGTTGGGATCTCCAAGCTCAAAAGTACGCTGTGAATACTTTTACACTTGTGATGCTTTGTTTTAGGTGTATTTACATAAAGTTGTCAGCTCTCCATGCATCACCAAACATCTGCAGAGATGTTGGTGCTGGCTTTCTTCTTCTTGTTGTTGTTGTTGTTGTTCACCTTTGACATTTTGGGGTTTAAATAAATGTTAAAGTGTTAAACTGCATGTTTTGCCGTCCTTGGTTTGAAAGTCCAGTTTACAATGCTTACATGACCTTCACCCAGGGCGGGGTGTGATAGTTGCTGCTTTTTGGTGTGTGTGTGTGTGTGTGTGGGCTTTATAGATTTCGATATTTATTAGTAGGGGTGTGGAAAAAAAATCAATTCGAATTAGAATCACCATTTTCATATTGTGCAATTCAGAATCAATTCTCATTTTAAGAAAAATCTACTAAAAAAAGAAAAAAAAATATTTTTTAAATTAATCAACCCAACAAAGCACTACACAGCAATACCATAACAATGCAATCCAATTCCAAAAGCAAAGCTGAGCCAGCAACACTCAGAACTGCAATAAACAGAACAATTGAGAGGAGACACAAACACCACACAGAACAAAACAAAAGTAGTGAAACAAAAATGATTAACAGTATCAATATTATGATTTCAGCAAAGCAGTGATTAAAAATCCCTCATTGACATTATCATTAGACATTTATAAAAATAATAAAAAAGAACAATAGTGTCACAGTGGCTTACACTTGCATGGCATCTCATAAGCTGGACAACACAATCCAATGTTGTCCATTGTTTGCACAAAGATAAAATAAGTCATATTTTTGGTACGTTTAACAGTTCAAACAAATTTACATTATTGCAATCAGTTGATAAAACATTGTCCTTTACAATTATAAAAGCTTTTTTTTAAAAATCTACTACTCTGCTAGTATGTCAGCAGACTGGGGTAGATCCTGCTGAAATCTATGTATTGAATGAATACACAATCCTTTTCAATTGGAAAAATATTGTTGTGAATTCAGAATCGCGTTGAATAGAAAAATCTGAATTATAATCGAATTGCGACCCTAAATCGATATTGAATCGTGGGACACCCAAAGTCAGTTCTTTTGGTTTATTTTGTGGACTGCGTGGTTGGTAGAGTGACCGTGCCAGCAACCTGTGGATACCTCCAATCCACTTTATTTACCGTATATAGCACATTTAAACAAAATGTTTCCGAAGTGCGGCACAACAATATTACAAACAACATTCGAATACTATCTTAAGCTCCACCAATGACTAAATAAAAATAAAAATGAATAATAATAAATATGTACATAGAATAGAATGTACTTTATTGATCCTTGGGGGAAATTCAACACCACAGTTCGCTCACAATGATATATATATATATATATATATATATAAAATATTATTATCATCATCATCATAGTTTGTGAGCGAACTGTGGTGTTGAATATCCCCCAAGGATCAATAAAGTACATTCTATTCTATGTAAATATTTTCCCACTAAAGGAATAAATGTTTTGCTATGTCCTCATTTTCAATACAATGCAACTGTAAAAAATGTTCATAACATCGGAGGCTAGCAATTTGTGTTTTGTGGTAGTGTGCTTACAATTATGCTTCATAAAACTTTCTGAATTGTAAACTTAAAGGATTATATTTTCTGACCACACAACTCACGTAGTGTTAAAAGCCAAAGAATAAAAATGGGTCTTAAGACGAGACTTAAAACACTCCACATCGGGAGCAGTTTGAGTATGGAGGGGCACAGTGTTCCACAGCTTAGGGCCGACCACAGAGAAGGTCCTGTCTCCCCTAGTTTTAATTCCTGGTTCAATTCCCACCTTCTATTGACCTCGTCATGTACGTTGTGTCCTGAGCAAGACTCTTCACTCTTGTTCCTGACGGTCGTCGACAAGGCTAATGTTGGTTTGGCGTTGGTAGTCTGAGGCCAATGTTCAAGTACCAATAATTGTCTCACACTGTGTGGCAAAATTATCTGCATTTGACTCCTCACCCTGGATCACCTCCTGGGAGGTGAGGGGAGCAGTGAGCAGCAGTGGTGGCTGAGCTCGGGAATAAATTTGGGTGATTAAACCCCCAATTACAAGCCTTGATTCTGAGTGCCAAGCAGGGGAGTAATGGCTCCCATTTTTATAGTCTTTGGTATGACTCAGGCGGGGTTTGAACTCCAAACCTACCCATCTCAGGGCGGACTAATTGGTTTGGCGTTGGTCGTGTGCGACGCCAATGTTTATGTATGTTGCGTTTTATGCTCTTTTACAGGCCTGACATGTATGTATTTATGCTCGTATACAGGCCCGGCATGTATGTATTGTTTATGCTCGTATACAGGCGCGGCATGTATGTATTATTCATGGTCCTTTACAGGCGCGGCATGTACGTATTCATGGTCATTTACAGGCCTGACATGTATGTATTGTTTATGGTCATTTACATGCCCCGGCATGTATGAATGTGTGTATTGTTTATGCTCATTTACATGCTTGACATGTATTGTTGATGCTCATTGACAGGCTTGACATGTTTGTATGTCATGTCAAGCATGTCAATAAGCATTAACAACACATACATGCATGTGGAGTCTGTCAATGAGCATTAACAATACATACATGCATACGTGTGGAGCTTGTCAATGAGCATTTATAATACATACGTGTGGAGCATGTCAATGAGCATTTATAATACATACGTGTGGAGCATGTCAATGAGCATTTATAATACATACGTGTGGAGCATGTCAATGAGCATTTATAATACATACGTGTGGTGCATGTCAATGAGCATTTATAATACATACGTGTGGTGCATGTCAATGAGCATTAACAATACATAATGTGTGGAGCATGTCAATGAGCATTTATAATACATACGTGTGGAGCCTGTCAATGAGTATTAACAATACATAGGCTCCATATGTATATGTTTTGGAGTGTTTCTTTTTGTCCTGAGATAAAGATAAATTTCATGAAGGCATCTTGTGAATGTCAACATAGATAGATAGTACTTTATTGATTCCTTCAGGAAAATTAAAATTCCAGCAGCAGTGTACAGAGTTGAGATCAATTTAAATAAAAGTAAATAATGGGGGTTTAAATGGAAACACAATAGAGAAATATTAAAATAAGAATAAAAAATAAAAAGCAACAATGGGGGGGAAAAAAAAATATATAGATAACAGTAAAATAAGAATATAACAAGACAAAGTAGGCAGTAGTGACCATGTTATGAAAACGTAATGCACATGACCAAAGTAGGGTTAGAGAAAGAAAGAAGGGTGGGCGTAGCATTTTCATTTTGTGATGTTAAGTTGGTCCTGTGATGAGGTGGTGACTTGTCCAGGGTGTACTCCGCCTTCCGGCCTGATTGTAGCTGAGATAGGTATCCGTGACCCCAAAGGAAATAAGTGGTAGGAAATGGATGGATGGATGAATGAAGGTGGGGCTGAGTGTTTGCTACAGGTGAACACACCTGCCCTCACTGATTTGGCCCTACTATGGTTGTCAAAAGCTGGGTGTTGGGACATTTCAAAGTTGTGATCTCCAAGCTGAAAAGTACGCTGTGAATATTTTTGCACTTGTGATGCTTTATGTAAGATGTATTTACAAAAGGTTCTTAGCTCTCCATGCATCACCAAACATCTGCAGAGATGTTGGTGCTGGCTTTCTTCTTGTTCATCTTTTGACATTTTGGCGTTTAAATAAATGTTGTGCCATCCTTGGTTTGAAAGTCTGGTTTACAATAGTTACATTACCTTCACCCGAGGCGGGGGGGGGGGGGGGGGGGGTGATAGTTGCTGTGTGTGTGTGTGTGTGTGTGTGTGTGTGTGGCCGGCCAATGTTAGATGTATTGGGTATCTGGGGAAATAAGAGGTTGGCATCACTAACATAGCCCTGTGCTGGTTTACGTCCTCCCTCAACAACGGAACCTTCTCTGTGAACAGAGCCAAACATTCCTCCCGCTGTGCCAACCTCACCTGTGGGGTCCCTAGGGCTCAATACTGGGTTCCATCCTGTTCTCCATCTACATGCTCTCCCTCAGCCAAGTCATTCATCGCCTTAAAATTTCCTTTCATTTCTACACTGATGATACTAAATCTATCTTCCACTCAAGACAGACGATCCCTCTGGACTGGACCATTTGAAGGACTGCTTGCAGGACATAAAAGAGTGGATGTCAAAATTTCCTGCAGCTCAATGACAGAGTGAAATTCTTCTGTTCGGGAACTCCAACCCCCCAACTGTGCACAATAGCCAAGATCAAGTATGTCCTCTCCCCCAGTGACTTAGAGGGTCGTGTTCATGCTCATCTTCTGCAGACTGGACTAATGGAATGCCCTCTATGCTTGGGTCACTGACAAGACCATATATAGCATGCAGTTGGTACAAAATGCTGGTGACAGGCACAAAAATGAGGGAACACATTTTTCCCATCCTCTCCTCCCTTCACTGGCTCCTGGTGAAGCACAGAGTGAAATTTAAGATCCTTACGTATGTCTTCAAAGCGCTCCGTGGTCTTACCCCAGCTTACATCAAACATCTCCTGGACCAACCTATCAGCTCCAGGCTTGGTCGTTGCCTCAGATCTGACAACCAGATGACCTTGAAGGTTCCACAGTCAAACCTAGTGACAAAGAGAGACTGTGCATTTTCAATGATGGTACCTGGCCTATGGAATAAGCTCCCCCTGAAAGTCAAGTCCGCCACCACTCTGGACACTTTTAGAGCACAGCTTAAAACTCACCTCTTTGCCGCAAATGACTTGATTTGTGTTCATGTGTCTTAAATGTTTGTTCTAAATTCCTTTTGTGTCCCTGTTTTTTTTTTTGTTTCTCCACTCAGGCTGCACCCCAGGCTGATGTAATGGTTCCTTGTGTGGGTGCAATAATTGAAAATAACTACACTTTTTTTGTTTCTTCAAGGTCAATTTTGTGGAGTCTGGTCTACAATACAAAGTCTATGTATATTTTCTTTTTTTTTAATCTTTTTTTTTTATCTTCAAGGTCAATTTTGGGGGTCTAGTCATCTACAATACAACGTCAAAATGTATTTCATTTGTCATGTTTTTTGTTATCTACAAGGTCAATTTTAAGGAGTCTGTTCATCTACAGTGCAAGGTAAATTTGTATTGTCATGGTTTTTAACTACAAGGTCAGTATGTAATTAACTTGTGTCACTGTTTTTGTTTCCTCATGGTTTTTGATATCTACAATACAAGGTAAATGTATTTTTTTGTAATGGTTTTTATCTTAGAAGTCAATTTTGTGGGGTCTAGTCATCTACAATACAGGGTCAGTATGTATTTAACCTGTGTTATGGTTTTTAACTACAAGGTCAGTATGTATTTAACCTGTGTCACTGTGTTTCCTCATGGTTTGTGATATCTACCATACAAGGTCAATATGTATTTCATTTGTCATGGTTTTTGTTATCTACAAGGTCAATTTTAAGGAGTCTGTTCATCTACAATACAAGGTAAATTTGTATTTTATTTGTCATGGTTTTTAACTACAAGGTCAGTATGTATTTAACTTGTGTCACTGTTTTTGTTTCCTCATGGTTTTTGATATCTACAATACAAGGTCGATATGTATTTTGTGTCCATGGTTTTTGTCAACTACAAGGTCAATTTTGGGGGGGAAGGGGAGTCTGACGAATAAAATACATATTTACCTTGTATTGTAGATGACCAGACTCCCCTTCCCCCCCAAAATTGACCTTGTAGTTAACAAAAACCATGAGGACACAAATAAAATACATATTGACCTTGTATTGTAGATATCAAAAACAATGACACAAAACCCCCCACAAATTAACCTTGTCAACAAAAACTTTGACGAATAAAATACATATTTACCTCGTATTGTAGATGACCAAAGTTTTTAACTACAAGGTCAATTTGTGGGGGTTTTGTGTCATTGTTTTTGTTTCCTCATGGTTTTTGATATCTACAATACAAGGTAAATGTATTTTTTTTGTAATGGTTTTTATCTTCAAAGTGAATTTGTGGGGTCTAGTCATCTACAATACAGGGTCGGTATGTATTTAACCTGTGTCACTGTTTTGTTTCCTCATGGTTAGTGATATCTACAATACAAGGTCAATATGTATTTCATTTGTCAAGGTTATTATCTACAAGGTCAATTTTAAGGAGTCTCATCAACAATACAAGTTAAATTTGTATTTTAACTACACGGTCAGTCTGTATATTGTGTCATTGTTTTTGTTTCCTCATGGTTTTTTATATCCTCTAATACAAGGTCAATGTATATTTTATTTGTGTCATAGTTTCTATTAACAACGTCAATTTTGGGGGGTTTCTGGTCATCTATAATACAAGGTCAATATGTATTTTTTTTTTTTTGTCATGGTTTTTAACTTCAAGGTCAATTATGTGGGGTTTGGTCATCTGCAATACAAGGTCAATATGTAATTTGTCATGTTTTTTGTTATCTACAAGGTCAATTTTAAAGAGTCTGATCATCTACAATACAAGGTAAATTTGTATTTTTTGTTCTCATGGTTTTTGTTACTACAAAGTTGGTATGTATTTTGGGCCTTTTTTTTGTTTCCTCGTGGTTTTTGATATCTACAATCCAAGGTTAATATGTATTTCATTTGTCATGGTTTTTATCTATTAGATCAAGTTTAAAAAGTCAGGTCATCTACAATACAAGGTAAAAATTTGTATTTTATTTGTCCTCATGGTTTTTGTTACTACAAGGTCGGTATGTATTTTGGGCCTTTTTTTTGTTTTCTTTCCTCATGGTTTTTGATATCTACAAGGTTAATATGTATTTTATTTGTCATGGTTTTTGTTATTTATTAGGTCAATTTTAAGAAGTCAGGTCGTCTACAATACAAGGTAAATTTGTATTAGTGTCCATTGATTTTGTCTACAAGGTCAATTTGGGGGGTTTTGGTCATATACAATAAAAGGTCAGTATGTATTTAATTTGTTTTTGTTTCCTCATGTTTTTGATATCTAAGTCTATGTATTTTGTGTCGTCATGGTTTCTATTAACTACAAGGTCAATTTTGGGGGTCTGATCATCTACAATCAAAGTTCGATTTGTATTTAAATAGTGTCCTTTTATCTTAAAGGTCACTTTTGCGGGTCTGGTCATCTACAATACAAGGTCAATATGTATTTTAATTTGTTTTTAATCTTCAAGGTCAATTTAATTTTGGGGGTTTGATCATCTACAATACAAGGTCAATATGTATATTTGTGTCCTGGTTTTTAATAACTACAGGGGAAATTTTGGGGGGTTTGGTTATCTACAATACAGGTTAGTATGTAATTTGTGTCTTCATTGTTTTTGTTAATGGTTTTTGTTATCTACAATACAAGGTCAGTATGT
>NC_084636.1:110000-154135 GCF_033978795.1 Nerophis ophidion | reverse complement strand
ATATAAACATACTAGTACACAATTACACATACATGTCAAAGTACAACATATAAACATACTAGTACACAATACACATACATGTCAAAGTACAACATATAAACATACTAGTACACAATACACATACATGTCAAAGTACAACATATAAACATACTAGTACACAATACACACACATGTCAAAGTACAACATATAAACATACTAGTACACAATACACACACATGTCAAAGTACAACATATAAACATACTAGTACACAATACACATACATGTCAAAGTACAACATATAAACATACTAGTACACAATACACATACATGTCAAAGTACAACATATAAACATACTAGTACAGCAATACACATACATGTCAAAGTACAACATATAAACATACTAGTACACAATACACACACATGTCAAAGTACAACATATGAACATACTAGTACACAATACACACACATGTCAAAGTACAACATATAAACATACTAGTACACAATACACACACATGTCAAAGTACAACATATAAACATACTAGTACACAATACACACACATGTCAAAGTACAACATATAAACATACTAGTACACAATACACACACATGTCAAAGTACAACATATAAACATACTAGTACACAATACACATACATGTCAAAGTACAACATATAAACATACTAGTACACAATACACACACATGTCAAAGTACAACATATAAACATACTAGTACACAATACACACACATGTCAAAGTACAACATATAAACATACTAGTACACAATACACAAACATGTCAAAGTACAACATATAAAACATAACTAGTACACAATACACACACATGTCAAAGTACAACATATAAACATACTAGTACACAATACACACACATGTCAAAGTACAACATATAAACATACTAGTACACAATACACATACATGTCAAAGTACAACATATAACATACTAGTACACAATACACACACATGTCAAAGTACAACATATAAACATACTAGTACACAATACACACACATGTCAAAGTACAACATATAAACATACTAGTACACAATACACACACATGTCAAAGTACAACATATAAACATACTAGTACACAATACACATACATGTCAAAGTACAACATATAAACATACTAGTACACAATACACACACATGTCAAAGTACAACATATAAACATACTAGTACACAATACACACACATGTCAAAGTACAACATATAAACATACTAGTACACAATACACACACATGTCAAAGTACAACATATAAACATACTAGTACACAATACACATACATGTCAAAGTACAACATATAAACATACTAGTACACAATACACATACATGTCAAAGTACAACATATAAACATACTAGTACACAATACACACACATGTCAAAGTACAACATATAAACATACTAGTACACAATACACATACATGTCAAAGTTCAACATATAAACATACTAGTACACAATACACACACATGTCAAAGTACAACATATAAACATACTAGTACACAATACACATACATGTCAAAGTACAACATATAAACATACTAGTACACAATACACATACATGTCAAAGTACAACATATAAACATACTAGTACACAATACACATACATGTCAAAGTACAACATATAAACATACTAGTACACAATACACATACATGTCAAAGTACAACATATAAACATACTAGTACACAACACACACATGTCAAAGTACAACATATAAACATACTAGTACACAATACACATACATGTCAAAGTACAACATATAAACATACTAGTACACAATACACACACATGTCAAAGTACAACATATAAACATACTAGTACACAATACACACACATGTCAAAGTACAACATATAAACATACTAGTACACAATACACATACATGTCAAAGTACAACATATAAACATACTAGTACACAATACACACACATGTCAAAGTACAACATATAAACATACTAGTACACAATACACATACATGTCAAAGTACAACATATAAACATACTAGTACACAATACACATACATGTCAAAGTACAACATATAAACATACTAGTACACAATACACACACATGTCAAAGTACAACATATAAACATACTAGTACACAATACACACACATGTCAAAGTACAACATATAAACATACTAGTACACAATACACATACATGTCAAAGTACAACATATAAACATACTAGTACACAATACACATACATGTCAAAGTACAACATATAAACATACTAGTACACAATACACACACATGTCAAAGTACAACATATAAACATACTAGTACACAATACACACACATGTCAAAGTACAACATATAAACATACTAGTACACAATACACATACATGTCAAAGTACAACATATAAACATACTAGTACACAATACACATACATGTCAAAGTACAACATATAAACATACTAGTACACAATACACACACATGTCAAAGTACAACATATAAACATACTAGTACACAATACACACACATGTCAAAGTACAACATATAAACATACTAGTACACAATACACACACATGTCAAAGTACAACATATAAACATACTAGTACACAATACACATACATGTCAAAGTACAACATATAAACATACTAGTACACAATACACATACATGTCAAAGTACAACATATAAACATACTAGTACACAATACACACACATGTCAAAGTACAACATATAAACATACTAGTACACAATACACACACATGTCAAAGTACAACATATAACATACTAGTACACAATACACCACACATGTCAAAGTACAACATATAAACATACTAGTACACAATACACACACATGTCAAAGTACAACATATAAACATACTAGTACACAATACACACACATGTCAAAGTACAACATATAAACATACTAGTACACAATACACACACATGTCAAAGTACAACATATAAACATACTAGTACACAATACACATACATGTCAAAGTACAACATATAAACATACTAGTACACAATACACACACATGTCAAAGTACAACATATAAACATACTAGTACACAATACACACACATGTCAAAGTACAACATATAAACATACTAGTACACAATACACATACATGTCAAAGTACAACATATAAACATACTAGTACACAATACACACACATGTCAAAGTACAACATATAAACATACTAGTACACAATACACATACATGTCAAAGTACAACATATAAACATACTAGTACACAATACACATACATGTCAAAGTACAACATATGAACATACTAGTACACAATACACACACATGTCAAAGTACAACATATAAACATACTAGTACACAATACACACACATGTCAAAGTACAACATATAAACATACTAGTACACAATACACATACATGTCAAAGTACAACATATAAAAATACTAGTACACAATACACATACATGTCAAAGTACAACATATAAACATACTAGTACACAATACACACACATGTCAAAGTACAACATATAAACATACTAGTACACAATACACACACATGTCAAAGTACAACATATAAACATACTAGTACACAATACACACACATGTCAAAGTACAACATATAAACATACTAGTACACAATACACATACATGTCAAAGTACAACATATAAACATACTAGTACACAATACACATACATGTCAAAGTACAACATATAAACATACTAGTACACAATACACACACATGTCAAAGTACAACATATGAACATACTAGTACACAATACACACACATGTCAAAGTACAACATATGAACATACTAGTACACAATACACACACATGTCAAAGTACAACATATAAACATACTAGTACACAATACACACACATGTCAAAGTACAACATATAAACATACTAGTACACAATACACACACATGTCAAAGTACAACATATAAACATACTAGTACACAATACACACACATGTCAAAGTACAACATATAAACATACTAGTACACAATACACATACATGTCAAAGTACAACATATAAACATACTAGTACACAATACACACACATGTCAAAGTACAACATATAAACATACTAGTACACAATACACACACATGTCAAAGTACAACATATAAACATACTAGTACACAATACACATACATGTCAAAGTACAACATATAAACATACTAGTACACAATACACACACATGTCAAAGTACAACATATAAACATACTAGTACACAATACACATACATGTCAAAGTACAACATATAAACATACTAGTACACAATACACATACATGTCAAAGTACAACATATGAACATACTAGTACACAATACACACACATGTCAAAGTACAACATATAAACATACTAGTACACAATACACACACATGTCAAAGTACAACATATAAACATACTAGTACACAATACACATACATGTCAAAGTACAACATATAAACATACTAGTACACAATACACATACATGTCAAAGTACAACATATAAACATACTAGTACACAATACACACACATGTCAAAGTACAACATATAAACATACTAGTACACAATACACACACATGTCAAAGTACAACATATAAACATACTAGTACACAATACACATACATGTCAAAGTACAACATATAAACATACTAGTACACAATACACACACATGTCAAAGTACAACATATAAACATACTAGTACACAATACACACACATGTCAAAGTACAACATATAAACATACTAGTACACAATACACACACATGTCAAAGTACAACATATAAACATACTAGTACACAATACACACACATGTCAAAGTACAACATATAAACATACTAGTACACAATACACATACATGTCAAAGTACAACATATAAACATACTAGTACACAATACACATACATGTCAAAGTACAACATATAAACATACTAGTACACAATACACACACATGTCAAAGTACAACATATAAACATACTAGTACACAATACACACACATGTCAAAGTACAACATATAAACATACTAGTACACAATACACATACATGTCAAAGTACAACATATAAACATACTAGTACACAATACACATACATGTCAAAGTACAACATATAAACATACTAGTACACAATACACATACATGTCAAAGTACAACATATGAACATACTAGTACACAATACACACACATGTCAAAGTACAACATATAAACATACTAGTACACAATACACACACATGTCAAAGTACAACATATAAACATACTAGTACACAATACACATACATGTCAAAGTACAACATATAAACATACTAGTACACAATACACATACATGTCAAAGTACAACATATAAACATACTAGTACACAATACACACACATGTCAAAGTACAACATATAAACATACTAGTACACAATACACACACATGTCAAAGTACAACATATAAACATACTAGTACACAATACACATACATGTCAAAGTACAACATATAAACATACTAGTACACAATACACACACATGTCAAAGTACAACATATAAACATACTAGTACACAATACACACACATGTCAAAGTACAACATATAAACATACTAGTACACAATACACACACATGTCAAAGTACAACATATAAACATACTAGTACACAATACACACACATGTCAAAGTACAACATATAAACATACTAGTACACAATACACATACATGTCAAAGTACAACATATAAACATACTAGTACACAATACACATACATGTCAAAGTACAACATATAAACATACTAGTACACAATACACACACATGTCAAAGTACAACATATAAACATACTAGTACACAATACACACACATGTCAAAGTACAACATATGAACATACTAGTACACAATACACACACATGTCAAAGTACAACATATAAACATACTAGTACACAATACACACACATGTCAAAGTACAACATATAAACATACTAGTACACAATACACACACATGTCAAAGTACAACATATAAACATACTAGTACACAATACACACACATGTCAAAGTACAACATATAAACATACTAGTACACAATACACACACATGTCAAAGTACAACATATAAACATACTAGTACACAATACACATACATGTCAAAGTACAACATATAAACATACTAGTACACAATACACACACATGTCAAAGTACAACATATAAACATACTAGTACACAATACACACACATGTCAAAGTACAACATATAAACATACTAGTACACAATACACACACATGTCAAAGTACAACATATAAACATACTAGTACACAATACACACACATGTCAAAGTACAACATATAAACATACTAGTACACAATACACACACATGTCAAAGTACAACATATAAACATACTAGTACACAATACACACACATGTCAAAGTACAACATATAAACATACTAGTACACAATACACACACATGTCAAAGTACAACATATGAACATACTAGTACACAATACACACACATGTCAAAGTACAACATATAAACATACTAGTACACAATACACACACACGTCAAAGTACAACATATAAACATACTAGTACACAATACACACACATGTCAAAGTACAACATATAAACATACTAGTACACAATACACACACATGTCAAAGTACAACATATAAACATACTAGTACACAATACAGACACATGTCAAAGTACAACATATAAACATACTAGTACACAATACACACACATGTCAAAGTACAACATATAAACATACTAGTACACAATACACACACATGTCAAAGTACAACATATAAACATACTAGTACACAATACACACACATGTCAAAGTACAACATATAAACATACTGGTACACAATACACACACATGTCAAAGTACAACATATAAACATACTAGTACACAATACACATACATGTCAAAGTACAACATATAAACATACTAGTACACAATACACACACATGTCAAAGTACAACATATAAACATACTAGTACACAATACACATACATGTCAAAGTACAACATATAAACATACTAGTACACAATACACATACATGTCAAAGTACAGTATATAAAGATAATATGTACACATATGTATCCTGCATTAATGTGAAAGTATAAAAGATAGACTTACTAATAATTACAAATAATTGTAAGGATTCCCTTCATGATATTATTACACAATTGCCAATGCATTTGATCATTATATATTTTAATTTACGTACTCCGAAAAAACAAAAACCTGTAGATGGGAAGTTGACTTGCCAGAATTATTTTTTTTTCTACAGGATATTACTGTGCAAAGAAAAATGGTCCCAGGGTTTCTTACGGTACAATTCTGGCGATTTTAGTTATTGCACAATCTATTGTTTTCGCGATGTGTTACTGTAAATGTTTTTTTACAGTAAAAATTCAAGCGACTGAGCAGCTAGTTTATTTTTATTTTTTAAATCGATGGTTGTTTTTGCGCTGTATTACCTTAAAGGGAAAATCGATACCAGGTTTTTTTTTAACGATAAAATTCTGCCGACTGAGCAGCCTTTTTTTCTTTCTGTAAAATCTATTGTAATTTTTAAATGTACTATTTAATGGACAACTTGCTTTAAAATCATAAATCAGATATTTAGTTTTATTTCAACAAAAAAAAGTTGTAATGTATGATACGTTTGTTACATTATTGGGAAACACAGAACTAATATCCATCCATCCATCCATCATCTTCCGCTTATCCGAGGTCGGGTCGCGGGGGCAACAGCCTAAGCAGGGAAACCCAGACTTCCCTCTCCCCAGCCACTTCGTCTAGCTCTTCCCGGGGGATCCCAAGGCGTTCCCAGGCCAGCCGGGAGACATAGTCTTCCCAACGTGTCCTGGGTCTTCCCCGTGGCCTCCTACCAGTTGGACGTGCCCTAAACACCTCCCTAGGGAGGCGTTCGGGTGGCATCCTGACCAGATTCCCGAACCACCTCATCTGGCTCCTCTCCATGTGAAGGAGCAGCGGCTTTACTTTGAGTTCCTCCCGGATGACAGAACTTCTCACCCTATCTCTAAGGGAGAGCCCCGCCACACGGCGGAGGAAACTCATTTGGGCCGCTTGTACCCGTGATCTTATCCTTTCAGTCATGACCCAAAGCTCATGACCATAGGTGAGGATGGGAACGTAGATCGACCGGTAAATTGAGAGCGTTGCCTTCCGGCTCAGCTCCTTCTTCACCACAACGGATCGGTACAACGTCCGCATTACTGAAGACGCCGCACCGATCCACCTGTCGATCTCACGATCCACTCTTCCCCCACTCGTGAACAAGACTCCTAGGTACTTGAACTCCTCCACTTGGGGCAGGGTCTCCTCCCCAACCCGGAGATGGCACTCCACCCATTTCCGGGCGAGAACCATGGACTCGGACTTGGAGGTGCTGATTCTCATTCCGGTCTCTTCACACTCGGCTGCAAACCGATCCAGTGAGAGCTGAAGATCCCGGTCAGATGAAGCCATCAGGACCACATCATCTGCAAAAAGCAGAGACCTAATCCCGTGGCCACCAAACCGGAACCCCTCAACGCCTTGACTGCGCCTAGAAATTCTGTCCATAAAAGTTATGAACAGAATGGGTGACAAAGGACAGCCTTGGCGGAGTCCAACCCTCACTGGAAACGTGTCCGACTTACTGCCGGCAATGCGGACCAAGCTCTGACACTGATCATACAGGGAGTAGACCGCCACAATAAGACAGTCCCATACCCCATACTCTCTGAGCACTCCCCACAGGACTTCCCGAGGGACACGGTCCAATGCCTTCTCCAAGTCCACAAAGCACATGTAGACTGGTTGGGCAAACTCCCATGCACCCTCAAGAACCCTGCCGAGAGTATAGAGCTGGTCCACAGTTCCACGACCAGGACGAAAACCACACGTTCCACGTCCCAAGAGCTAGCTTCTGTAGCCGAGGATCGGACCGCCAAGTGCCCTGCCTTCGGCTGCCGCCTAGCTCACATTGCACCCGACCCCTATGGCCCCTGCTATGGGTGGTGAGCCCATTGGAGGGGTGACCCACGTTGCCTCTTCGAGCTGTGCCCGGCCGGGCCCCATGGGAACAGGCGCTCGCCATCGTGCCCCAGAGGGAGGCCCCGGTGACCCGCGTCCGGGCGAGGGAAATCTAATAGACTGTATTTATATTATTCACATGTGAATAATGCTGTATAATACTGTATTTATATTATTCACATGTGAATAATGCTGTATAATAGAATGCATTTATATTATTCACATGTGAATAATGCTGTATAATAGACTGTATTTATATTATTCACATGTGAATAATGCTGTATAATAGACTGTATTTATATTATTCACATGTGAATAATGTATAATAAACTGTATTTATATTATTCACATGTGAATAATGTTGTATAATAGACTGTATTTATGTTATTCACATGTGAATAATGTATAATAGACACGTATTTATAATCACATGTGAATAATGCTGTATAATAGACTGTAATTCTGTTATTTACATGTGAATAATGCTGTATAGTTTTTATTGTCTATTGTGAGCGAACTGTGGTGCTGAATTTCCCCCAAGGATCAATAAAGTACTTTCTATTCTATTGTATACTTTTCAAGCTAAATAATGCAAAAGTAATTAACACATTAACATGAATATTATTGCAGATTAATACAAAAGTCAAGCTGATATTTGAGTATTTTGATCTGAACAAAAACATGTAATTTATAACATGAAACTGCATGCAGTGCATGGATTTTTCTGTCAAAACGGAAAGAAGGAATACACTTAGTAAGAAAAGCTGAAGTATTTTATTGAGGCATATATTTATTTGTACAGGACATGTAACTTCCTGGTGTGACCTTTAACCTTGTAGGCGTGTCAGTGAGTCTGCATACTGGAACTGCTCGCTGTTTTCGTACTCCAGCATGTCCAAAGCCACCTCGCAGCTCTCCTTGACCACGCGCTCGCTGTCGCCACGGTAACGCTGCAGCACGGCCAGACACTCCTCCTCGCCGATGGAGCCCAGGGCCTCGGCGGCCTCGTGACGCACCATGGGGTTCTCGCCGCCGCACTCCAGGGCGGCGCGGAGAGCCGGGACCGCCGCCGGGTGCTGCATCTGGCCCAGCACGTAGCCGATCTCATGGCGGAAGAGCGCGCTGGAACACTGCAGGCCTGGAACGCAGGACACGCCGATTTGTCACGCTTTACACGCACACCCACTGATTTTAACCCGGGACTCAAGATTCAGGTCTTACAATTTCTGTTAGAATAATTATGTGTAAGTTATCCCACAACTCTTATGCTTAAAGGCTGTTGCTATAGTTATCATCAATTGTGCTGAAGTTGTACTTTTCTATCTGTGCATAGGGACATCGTCTCCTATCAGTGTTTGTGTCCAGACTCGGCCTGCTGACTGCCAAGGGCGAACATCGAGTACTGTGACGCAGACAGAGCAGAGACAGGGCGATATCATCAGTGTCAGCACATTTGCATTTCATGAATAATCATATATTGTGTCTAACTGGGGCTGTTGAGATTACCACCCTTTCCTTCAGAGGCAGCCTCAGGGATGTAACCAGGGACCTCCCAAATAAATAGAGGAGAACGTGGAACTGTACCTTAGGAGCGTAGGTTGGAACAATAACTAAGAGTACAGCCCAAACTTCTCTCCTCATTGAGCCAAATTTAACTCTTTCTCTGCATGATTCCTTGCTTCTTGTCTGTTTAATAAAATGTCATCCTTGTCTGAACCAGGTCTTCCAATTCCTCACTTTAAAATTGATGAAGATACCGCAGGGGTGTCCAAAGTGCGGTCTGTAGCTAATATTTTTTACAGCCCACGGCAGAATCGTTAGCATGCACATTCTTCTGCTAATTTTTTAGATATACCAGTATACCTCTGTCATATTTTGGGACCTGATGCATGCTAATATTAGCAGGCTAGCATTTTAAACATTTTACCAAGTACAGGTACCTCAGTAATATATTTTGGTACTTGACGCACGTTACAGTTAGCATTTTATCATGCTAGATTTTTTTTTTAGCTAATTCAGCAGGTATACACCTCAGTGTCATATATTTTGGTATTTCACCAACGCTAACTGTTAAATAATGCTATCGTTAACATAGTACTGTTAGCATGTTAGCTTTTTTTTAAAACTCATTTTGCCCATATTTTGTGTTACTTGACGCTACCCTGCTAGCGTGCTAACTGTTTAGCATTTAAGTTCACTTTGCCTTTTCAAAATTCACACTGAATTTCAACAGAGTAGTATAAAGTATTTTGGTACTTAACGAAAGTTACAGTTAGCATTTTATCATGCTAGATTTTTTTTTCTAGCTAATTCAGCAGGTATACACCTCAGTGGCATATATTTTGGGATTTCACCAATGCTAACTGTTAATTAATGCTATCGTTAACATAGCACTGTTAGCATGTTAGCTTTTTTAAAACTCATTTTGCTCATATTTGGTGTTACATGACGTTACCCTGCCAGTGTGCTAACTGTTTAGCATTTCAGTTCATTTTGGCTTTTCAAAATTCACACTGAATTTCAGAGTAGTATAAAGTATTTTGGTACTTAACGCAAGTTACGGTTAGCATTTTATCATGCTAGATTTTTTTTCTAGCTAATTCGGCAGGTATACACTTCAGTGTCATATATTTTGATACTTCACCAATGCTAACTGTTAATTAATGCTATCGTTAACATAGTACTGTTAGCATGTTAGCTTTTTTTTAAACTCATTTTGCTCATGTTTGGTGTTACTTGACGTTACCCTGCCAGTGTGCTAACTGTTTAGCATTTCAGTTCACTTTGGCTTTTCAAAATTCACAGAGTAGTATAAAGTATTTTGGTACTTAACGCAAGTCACAGTTAGCATTTTATCATGCTACATTTTTTTCTAGCTAATTCAGCAGGTATACACATCAGTGTCATATATTTTGGTATTTCACCAATGCTAACTGTTAAATAATGCTATCGTTAACATAGTACTGTTAGCATGTTAGCTTTTTTTTTTCACTCATTTTGCTAATATTTGGTGTTACTTGACGTTACCCTGCCAGTGTGCTAACTGTTTAGCATTTCAGTTCATTTTGGCTTTTCAAAATTCACACTGAATTTCAACAGAGTAGTATAAAATATTTTGGTACTTAACGAAAGTTACAGTTAGCATTTTATCATGCTAGATTTTTTTTTCTAGCTAATTCAGCAGGTATACACCTCAGTGTCATATTTTGGGATTTCACCAATGCTAACTGTTAATTAATGCTGTCGTTAACATAGCACTGTTAGCATGTTAGCTTTTTTTAAAACTCATTTTGCTCATATTTGGTGTTACATGACGTTACCCTGCCAGTGTGCTAACTGTTTAGCATTTCAGTTCATTTTGGCTTTTCAAAATTCACACTGAATTTCAACAGAGTAGTATAAAGTATTTTGGTACTTAACGCAAGTTACAGTTAGCATTTTATCATGCTAGATTTTTTTTCTAGCTAATTCGGCAGGTATACACTTCAGTGTCATATATTTTGATACTTCACCAATGCTAACTGTTAATTAATGCTATCGTTAACATAGTACTGTTAGCATGTTAGCTTTTTTTAAACTAATTTTGCTCATGTTTGGTGTTACTTGACGTTACCCTGCCAGTGTGCTAACTGTTTAGCATTTCAGTTCACTTTGGCTTTTCAAAATTCACACTGAATTTCAACAGAGTAGTATAAAGTATTTTGGTACTTAACGAAAGTTACAGTTAGCATTTTATCATGCTAGATTTATTTTCTAGCTAATTCAGCAGGTATACACCTCAGTGTCATATATTTTGGGATTTCACCAATGCTAACTGTTAATTAATGCTATCGTTAACATAGTACTGTTAGCATGTTAGCTTTTTCTTAAACTCATTTTGCTCGTATTTGGTGTTACTTGACGCTACCCTGCCAGTGTGCTAACTGTTTAGCATTTCAGTTCACTTTGGCTTTTCAAAATTCACACTGAATTTCAACCGAGTAGTATGAAGTATTTTGGTACTTGACACACGTCATCATGCTAGTTTTTTTTTCTCGCTAATTCAGCATGAATACACCTCAGTGTCATATATTTTGGTATTTCACCAATGCTAACTGTTAACATAATGCTATTGTTTACATAGTACTGTTAGCTTTTTTAGCTCACGCTTTGCGTTACTTGACACTACCCTGCCAGCGTGCTAACTGTCTAGCACAGGGGTAGGGAACCTATGGCTCGGGAGTCAGATGTGGCTCTTTTGATGACTGCATCTGGCTCTCGGATAAATCTGAGCTGATGTTGCTTAAAACGATAAGTAATTAATCATTTCACTTGTAATCACAGTGTTAAAAATATTGGTCAAAATATAAAACATTCTCATGCATTTTTAATCCATCCATCCGTTCAAGAAGTTGCGTTAATGGTAAGAAGTTATTTAGTTATTATTGGTTAGTGTGGGGCTTGCCACCTGGGGGTTCTTCAGACCCCCAAGCACCGACATGAGAGCCTTTTTCAGAGTTGCAATATTGTTTTATTTTTCAATAAGTCTCTCAGTTGTTTTCCAGCAATTGTATTTCCAGCCCCAACCCCATCTCTCCTCCTGGCTGCTGCTTATAACAGAGCGACAGGTGATTAGATAACAGGGCCCAGGTGGGCCATCTACGCACCTGTTGCTGCAGGCCTGCAGGCCACACCCCCTCCACAGTTAGCTTCAGAAAACAATGTTATTACAAAGAATAAGAGACCTATTATACTCTAGAAATGTTGGCCTTACTTAAAAATGCACGCGTTTAGTTGTGTTCAGTGTTAGAAAAAAATATTGTATGGCTCTTACGGAAATACATTTTAAAATATTTGGCTTTTTGGCTCTCTCAGCCAAAAAGGTTACCGACCCCTGGTCTAGCACATTTAAGTTCACTTTGGATTTTTCAACATTCACACTGAATTTCAACAGAAATCCATGGCATTTTCTAGTAGTTTGAGAAATGCATATTGTGCTGGTTTGGAGGGTGAAAGCTACAAAAATGGCCCCTGAATACTTCGATGTGTCAGCGTGTGGCCCTCAGTGGAAAGAAGGTTGGTGGCTTACCATCTCCCAAGGCAAGCACTGCCTCCTCGCTGCCCAGGTTGCGAAGCGCAAACATGGCGCGGTAGCGTTCAAAGAGGGGCAGGCTCTCGTCCAACAGGGCGCGGCGCAGCTCGGGCACGCTCTTCCTGGGGGCGGGAGGGGCGGGGTCCACCGAGCAGAAAGGGTTCTGGTCCGTGCGGCCGTCCTGCAGCTGTTTCTCTCCCCCGCTCTGCAGCCACTCCACGCGCCGGACGGCCAGCTGACACGTCTCCGCCACCTGCGGCGAGGCACACGTCGTCAGAGGGACGTGACGGCGAGCCACGCCGCACCTTTTCTACCTCGACCACGGGGTCCTGGCTGTAGGTCTTCAGCAGGTCCAGAACGGAAGGATCCCCGATGGCCCCCAGAGCCTCGCCTGCAGACACAAAACACTGTTGCTTGCCGTGCCACACTTTAACGTGTCCCCCCCACGCCTCCGATCACCTGCTTCGTGCCGCACCATGGGCTCCTGCCGGGCGTCCTGCAGCACGGCGCTCAGGGCGGGTATGGCCGCTGAGTCCTGCATCTGGCCCAGACAGTAGGCCAGCTCGTGCTTCAGCAGAGCAGAGTCGTCCGTGAAGGCTTTGCTGATCCACTCCACGGCTTCAGCGCCTAAACAAAAATCAAGTGATTGTAGCACAAGTCAAACTTAGTTTAGTCTTTATTTGAATGCACGGAAACGTTAAGCTCAAAGACGGATATGTTCTGTACCAGATTATAGCTAAATAGACAACTTCCATCTGCAGTCCCTGGCTGCCTAAATCAAAGGGATACAAATACCATGCAATAAAATCATACCATAGCACGTAATCAAGTTAAGACAAGTCATAAAATGCCCTTTCATGGGCACATATTTAATATACAATACAACTACATCTCATTTGTACATCATCACACAAAGACAATAATGCTCTTGTTCACATCTTTCATCATCATACTTGCCAACCCTCCCAGAAATTCACGAAATTCAGCGCATCTCCCGAAAACCTCCCGGAAGAAATTTTCTCCCGGAAATCTCCCGAAATTCATGCCCCCTCCAGCTCCATGGACAACCTGTTTTCACGTCCGCTTTCCTGTTATATAAACAGCTTGCCTGCCGAGGCACGTTACAACATCTATGGATTTTTAATAAAAAACTGCACACACAAGGAGACGAAGCAGAAGAACGAGGAAGTTACAGCCATGGCAATACCGTCTGTAATAGAGTGATTCTATGTTGTCTGTTGCCATCTACTGGTGAATGCTGGCTATAGCGTTATGGGGTTGCTTTTTGATTGGCCAAAGATGTACGTGGTGTTGTGCACCTGACGGCAAGTGACTCTAACCAGTACGGCACGCAAATGGCAGAACAAAGGTTACTCAAATAGTGAAAGGTAAGTGTTGTTTTTTTAATAACCAGCAAGCACAGTACAGTTAGTAGAACAACTGTGTTTTTAATAGGTACCGTCTGAAATTCAAATATTTATTTTATATATATAATAAAATAAATATATATAGCTGGAATTAATTGAAAATCAAGTATTTCATACACATATATATATATATATTACATATATACATATACATATACATATATTACATACATACATACATATATGTCTTGATTGGATTATCCAGAGAATAGTGCTCAATACCATGGTAGAGCGCAATATGTAGGTGTGGGAAAAATCACAAGACTACTTCATCTCTACAGAACTGTTTCATGAGGGGTTCCCTCAATCATCAGGAGATTTTTTTTTTTCTTCCTCCAGATGATTGAGGGAACCCCTCATGAAACAGTTCTGTAGAGACGAAGTAGTCTTGTGATTTTTCCCACACCCACATATACATACATACATACATATATATATATATATATATATGAAATACTAAAGTTGGTGAATTATACTCGTCCCCTCTCAACCACGCCCCCAACCACACCTCCTCACCACCCCCGACCTCAACCCCCACCCCCCACCTCCCAAAATCGGAGGTCTCAAGGTTGGCAAGTATGGTCATTCTTTGTAAAAATAACCATGATTTTAACACACACACACACCTCAGAGTTTACAACAAAAATGCTGTCATGAATAAATATAATACACATGAAGTTGATGTGTCAAACATAGTGGCCACCTTAGTGACCGTGTGAGCAGCTTTGCTCACATTTTCTGTAGAGCCATAATAGATTCATAAAAGAAGCAAACTTCATGAGTTTTTTGTGAGCAACAAGTATGTGCTCCATACTTGCCGACCTTGACACCTCCGATTTCTGGAGGTGGGGGGTGTGGTCGGGGCTGGGGGGCGAGGTTAAGAGGGGAGTAGTATATTTACAGCTGTTGTGTGCGCAGTTGTGCACTTCACTTTCTAAAGTAGATGTTATTGTCACAAATGCATGATTGATTGATTGAAACTTTTATTAGTAGATTGCACAGTACAGTACATATTCCCTACAATTGACTACTAAAGGGCAACACTGCAATAAGTTTTTCAACTTGTTTAAGTCGGGGTCCACGTTAATCAATTCATGGTACAAATATATACTATCAACATAATACAGTCATCACACAAGTTAATCATAGTATATACATTGAATTATTTACAATCCGGGGGGTGGGATGAGGAGCTTTGCTTGATATCAGTACTTCAGTCATCAACAATTGCATCAACAGAGAAATGGACATTGAAACAGTGTAGGTGTGACTTAGTAGGATATGTACAGCCAGCAGAGAACATAGTGAGTTCACATAGCATAAGAACAAGTATATACATTAGAAATACATTCGATTATTTACAATCCGGGAGATGGGATGTGAATGGAGGAGGATTAAAGGGTTGAAGTTGCCTGGAGGTGTTGTGGTGCATCATGTACAGTAAATGGCAGTATTGTCCTGTTTAATAGTGTCACATGCTGTTTACGGCAGACAAACTGCCTTACGGTAGAGTGTTAGACGTAAACGTGACTGTTGTTGTGTGTTGTAACTGCGCCCGGGAGGACGTTAATGAAACTGCTTAACAATAAACCCACAAAAGAAACCAAGAACTCGCCCTGGATCATTCTACAGTTATAACGTCATTGGGCAGACACGCTCTCAGACACGTCACTCAGGTCCTCATGGAGCTAGTGGGGCGTGGCCTAAAGCTCCGACTGAATTTCGGGAGATTTCCTGGAGGAAATTTGTCCCGTGAGGTTTTCGGGAGAGGCATCGAATTTCGGGAGTCTCCCGGATAATCCGGGAGGGTTTGCAAGTATGATGTGCTCCAATCACTACATCACAAAAAAATAAGTTGTAGAAATGATTGGAAACTCGAGTCAGCCATGAAATGATGTTCTTTACAAATGTACGAACACTTTTGACCACCTCTGTATATACAATAAACAATATAGTTTTGATATATTGTATTGGTTTTGAAAATGAAAAACATCTAAATGCGCCCCGCATGCTTTCGTTAGTTTGGACACCTCTGGTCGAGACCTTGAAAACCCTCCTCTGTCATTAAAGTCTTCCCCATTTTCACCTGTGTGGAACCAATCTGTTGCACTGGCGTGCTTTTATTTTGAAGCTCGCTTTTTTGTCTCCTCCAGGTTAGACGACTGCAACTCACTTCTTGTGGAGATCCCCAGCAAGAAGACCCAGAAGCTGCAGTACTTACAAAATAATGCTGCTAGGATCCTGATGAGAGTGCGGGAATACGACCACATCACGCCGGTTTTCAAAATCCCTTCACTGGCTTCCTGTTCCACTGAGGATTGAATACAAAGTCTCCCTACTAACTCACCAGAGCCTCCATGGAAATGCCCCCCCTCTACCTCAAAGAGCTGCTCACCCTTGAATCCTCCAAACGACACCTCCTCTCCGGACAGACTAACCTCCTCCAACCTCAGAGGACTAAGCACCGAATTATGGGAGACGCCGCTCCCAGTCTGTGGAACTCTCTCCCTGACCACCCGAGGGTACCATAGACTGTGGATGTTTTTAAAAAAGCTTAAAAACCCTTCTTTTTAAAAAGTATTTTTTTTTAGATATGTGCGCTAGTTCTAGCTATTAGGCTTTTCTAGTTTTTATCTTTCTGTGGAACTCTCTCCCCGACCACCTCTCCTCTCCAAGGTTTCTCATAGTCAGCATTGTCACTGGCGTCCCACTGGATGTGAATTCTCCCTGCCCACTGGGTGTGAGTTTTCCTTGCCCTTTTGTGGGTTCTTCCGAGGATGTTGTAGTCGTAATGATTTGTGCAGTCCTTTGAGACATTTGTGATTTGGGGCTATATAAATAAACATTGATTGATTGATTGACCACCCGAGGGCACCATAGACTGTGGATGTTTTTAAAAAAGCTTAAAAACCCTTCCTTTTAAAAAGTATTGTTTTAGATATGTGCGCTAGTTCTAGCTATTAGGCTGTTCTAGTTTTTATCTTTCTGTGGAACTCTCTCCCTGACCACCTGTGACTACCACAGACTGTGGATGCTTTTAAAAAAGGCTTAAAAACCTTTCTATTAAAATTAAGCCTTTTTTTTTAGATATATATGTGTGCTAATTCTATCTATTAGGCTGTTCTAGTTTTTTTTTTTTTACTATTTTACTTGTTGGGGGCAGCTATTTTGTGTTGTTTGGTTTTGTTTTTAAATGCACTGTAGCACTTTGAAGTTGTTTGCTCAATGTAAAGTGCTTTTACAAATAAAATCTATCTGTGGAAGGCTCTCCCGGACCACCTGAGGGCACCACAGACTGTGGATGCTTTAAAAAAAAAAAAAAAAGACTTAATAACCCTTCTTTTGAAAAAAGCCTTTTTTTTTTAGCTATCGGTGTGCTAGAACTAGGCTGTTCTAGGTTTTTTTTTTTTAATGCACAGTAGCACTTTGAGGTTGTTTGTTCAATGTAAAGTCCTTTTACAAATAAAATCTATTATTATTATTATTATTATAGGTTTTACAGGCTGTGTTGTCAAAGCCAAAATGACCAGAGTTGCAGTACCACAGGATTTTCTTTTTCACGTCGGGAAAGATGGGCGAAATACAAAAGTTTCTTTAAAAAAAACAGTATAGTTGGACAGGTATGTCTCTAATCCCCGGGGGTCTCGAACCCCCTGCTGCACTTCCTGAGTCACTGCCGCTCATTTTAAAAAATATTGTTAAAAATACCCAATGTCTACGTTGTTAAATCTCACTGCCAGACAAGTTCCAGAGCGGTGCTGGCTATTACCGTCGCCAGCCCGAGATTTTAGCTCGGTAGTTAGCGCGCTTGTCTCTCATGCGGACAACCCTGACTCCAGTCGGAGAGCAGGGTTACATGTGAGTGTTGAACAAACACCTTACCTCCCAAGTTCTTGAGGGTAAACAAAGCCCTGAATCGTTGGGTCAGGTCCAGACTCGGGTCCAGCAAGACCTTGCCCACCGCTGCCAGCTGCTCCTGACTGGCCATTCTGCTTCCTGTGTAGCAGACAGACAGGTAGGTTAGTTTGTTTGTCGTTACACCTGCCTTACCTTACCAAGTCTATTTAAAGGCCTACTGAAAGCCACTACTAGCCACCACGCAGTCTGATAGTTTATATATCAATGATGAAATATTAACATTGCAACACATGCCAATACGGCCGCTTTACTTTACTAAATTACAATTTTAAATTTCTCGCGGAGTTTCTTGTTGAAAATGTCGCAGAATAATGACGCGTGTGCGTGACGTCTCGGGTTGGAGAAGCTTTAACAAACAGCGGTCAAGCGAACATGTTTCTGTACATCAACCAGCGAGTTTTTGGATGGAAAAATTGTGATATTAAGTCGGCTCTTACCGGAGACTTCAGTGGATTATGGGACTTCCTCCTGCAGCTCAAAAAGGCAGCTGTCAAATGACTTCTCCATTGGCTTCTCTGAGAGACACTGGCGTTCACCGCAGCCACCCGACTTTCAGGTATGACTTTACAATCTCACTAAAACACTATTAAAACAATAAGCAGATAAGGGATCTTCCAGAAGTATTTTAGTAAATGTGACTAATTACATCTAAAACGGTCCCACTGCCGCCGCCTGGAGCCGTTGCTTTTTCTTTTTGTGCTTCACTCTAACTTTCCTTATCCACGAATCTTTCATCCTTGCTCAAATTAATGGGGAAATTGTCGCTTTCTCTTTCTGAATAGCTCTTGCTGCTGGAGGCTCACATTATAAACAACGTTCAGATGTGAGGAGCTCCACAACCCGTGACATCACGCACACATCGTCTGCTACTTCCGGTACAGGCAAGGCTTTTTTATTAGCAACCAAAAGTTGCGAACTTTATCGTGGATGTTCTCTACTAAATCCTTTCAGCAAAAATATGGCAATATCGCGAAATGATGAAGTATGACACATAGAATGGACCTGCTCCCCCTGTTTAAATAAGAACATCTCATTTCAGTAGGCCTTTAAAATAAGTCAACTATGACAACAACAACACAAACAAGGACACATTTTAAAAGGAGCCACGCTAAACTGGACAAGGGTGTGACGTCATCAGGACATTTTTTTATAACAGGCTGTCATTTTACGACTAGAATCCCACATTGCCGACAATATTTGGAAATAAAGTTTACCTGGCTGTGGACGAGCTGACTTTAGCTGCTTGTTTATAAGTAACTACACACCATAGTGAACACTTTGACGCAAACACGCCACGGTAGAGAGTCTCTTCACTTCCGCCTCACGGCCCGGAAGACAATTCTTCTTCTTCTTCTTCTTCATTTGATGGCGGGTCGCAACCAAAGTTACAGGTGCACAGCGCCACCTTCTGTACTGGAGTGTGTATCCTCAGGGTGACTACTTAGTGTGTTTTCTGTTTATTTGCAAATAATACAGACGAGGGGTGTTGGCGGAGTTCTCAACGTTTACTCACAGTGTGCTAATAACCACATTGGCATGGCGACATACAACCACACTTCCCAGGGCTACCGCGCATGCTCGTCACTACTGTTGCATGCTGGGTAGTGAAGTTCTTACAATCCCTAGCGCAGGGGTCACCAACCTTTTTGAAAGCAAGAGCTACTTCTTGGGTACTGATTAATGCAAAGGGCTACCAGTTTGATACACACTTAAATACATTGCCAGAAATAGCCAATTTACTCAGTTTACCTTTAATAAATAAATCTATGTGTATTAAAAAATGGGTATTTCTGTGACATTCCGTCACACTTTTGTTTTCCTTTTACGGAAGGTTTTTTTTGTACAGAATAAATGATGAAAAAAACACTTAATTGAACGGTTTGAAAGAGGAGAAAACACGAAAAAAATTAAAATTTAATTTTGAAACACAGGATTACCCTGTTAAGATCTACACAGCACAGGCACTAGACAACGGCACATTATTATGATTATTAATTTGCAAAAAATATTTTTTGGACCAATTAGGTGAAGTTGCATCATTTCTCCTGGCACAACAGACATTATCTCACTGCACACTAGTGGTTGAAAATCACTGAGGTAGCAATTTTAGAGAAGGGGGAAAACAATAAAGAATGTAGCAAGACTCTAATAAGATATCTTAATATCACAGGTTTAATACTTAAAGTATAGTTTTTTTGTAGTTGTTTTTTTTTCCTCTCCTTTTGTGTGACTACAAATTTTGATATGCATATACCAACATAGTCTGTAACCAAAGTGGGAGGTTATGAGCTAGGGCCAGGGGTCACCAACGCGGCGCCCGCGGGCACCAGGTCGCCCGTAAGGACCAGATGAGTCGCCCGCTGGCCTGTTCTAAAAATAGCTCAAATAGCAGCACTTACCAGTGAGCTGCCTCTATTTTTTGAATTGTATTTATTTACTAGCAAGCTGGTCTCGCTTTGCTCGACATTTTTAATTCTAAGAGAGACAAAACTCAAATAGAATTTGAAAATCCAAGAAAATATTTGAAAGACTTGGTCTTCACTTATTTGAATAAATTCATTTATTTTTTTACTTTGCTTCTTATAACTTTCAGAAAGACAATTTTAGAGAAAAAATACGACCTTAAAAATGACTTTAGGATTTTTAAACACATACCTTTTTACCTTTTAAATTCCTTCCTCTCCTTTCCTGACAATTTAAATCAATGTTCAAGTACATTTATCTTTTTTATTGTAAAGAATAGTAAATAAAATTTTATTTAATTCTTCATTTTAGCTTCTGTTTTTTCGCCGAAGAATATTTGTGAAATATTTCTTCAAACTTATTATGATTAAAATTCCCCAAAAATATTCTGGCAAATCTAGAAAATCTGTAGAATCAAATTTAAATCTTCTTTCAAAGTATTTTGAATTTCTTTTAAAATGTTTGTACTGGGAAATCTAGAAGAAATAATGATTTGTCTTTGTTAGAAATATAGCTTGGTCCAATTTGTTATATATTCTAACAAAGTTCAGATTGGATTTTAACCTATTTAAAACATGTCATCAAAATTTAAAAATTAATCTTAATCAGGAAAAATGACTAAAGATGTTCCATAAATTATTTTTTTATTCTTTTCAACAAGATTCGAATTAGCTAGTTTTTTTCGGTTGAATTTTGAATTTCAAAGAGTCGAAATTGAAGATAAACTATGTTTCAAAATTTTATTTTATTTTTTTCCCCCCTCTTTTAAACCGTTCAATTAAGTGTTTTTTTTCATCATTTATTCCCTACAAAAAACCTTCCGTAAAAGGAAAAAAAATGTACAACGGAATGACAGAGAGAAATACTCTTTTTTTTTTTATGTATATAGATTTATTTATTAAAGGTAAATTGAGCAAATTGGCTATTTCTGGCAATTTATTTAAGTGTGTATCAAACTGGTAGCCCTTCGCAATCATCAGTACCCAAGAAGTAGCTCTTGGTTTCAAAAAGGTTGCTGACCCCTGCTCTAAACTTACACTACACACAAAAGTTTTGTGGTGAAATTTTTAATTTGTGTCGTGTTATCTATGAAGCTTTTGATAAATGTTCCAAATAAACACTCGACATTCTTGAGCCGCCTGACCACTGGGGGCGCTGCAAGTAGCTCTGACTGATTTCGTGGCGCAGCCGCAGTCGTGTGGACCCCCCCCCCCCCCTCCCCCGCCCCCACCGAAGCGGCAATGCTAGTATTATTGTCACATTTAGTCAGCGCGGAGTCATTTTACAGACTTTAGACAACTCGCTGCAGGTTGGGAACATTTCCTGTGGTTTGTGTATAAAAATGGAAGTACCCACGCCGCCCGAAGGTGAGGAAATGGGCTGTAGTGTTATTTGTCTTCCATTGAGCATTGGTTAGCACGCATGCTAACACGGCTAGCATCACTTAGCCTTTAGCATGTGTGCTAACGCTCTCCACACTTGTCACTAGTCTAATATGTATTTTTAGGCTTGAATTTTACTCAAAAATGTATCGGTTGATGTGTCCCTTTCGAGAGCCATAAATACAAGTTGCGTGTTTTGTGCAAACAAATGTTTTTTGTTAGGTGTATTTCATTTTAATGCAGCAATATATTTAAATTGTGCAGAGAACAATTGAATATTTTTAAAATCCATCATCTTTTTGGCTGTTTTGATGAGTGCAACATTTTTTACAATTGCCTAATGCAGTGATTTTCAACCACTGTGCCGCGGCACACTAGTGTGTCGTGAGATATTGTCTGATGTGCCGTGGGAAATGATGCAACTTCCCCTAATTGCCCCAAAAAATATTATTTACAAATCAATAATTATAATTTTTCTCGCCCGGAAAAGGGTGGAATGCCATCTCCGGGTTGGGGAGGAGACACTGCCCCAAGTGGAGAAGTTCAAGTACCTCGGAGTCTTGTTCACGAGTGAGGGAAGAGTGGATGGTGAGATGGACAGGCGGATCGGTGCGGCGTCTTCAGTAATGCGGACGTTGTACCGATCCGTTGTGGTGAAGAAGGAGCGGAGCCGGAAGGCAAAGCTCTCAATTTACCGGTCGATCTACGTTCCCATCCTCACCTATGGTCATGAGCTTTGGGTCATGACCGAAAGGATAAGATCACGGGTACAAGCGGCCCAAATGTGTTTCCTCCGCTGGGTGGCGGGTCTCTCCCTTAGAGATAGGGTGAGAAGCTCTGCAATCCGGGAGGAACTCAAAGTAAAGCCGCTGCTCCCTCAAATGGAGAAGAGCCAGATGAGGTGGTTCGGGCATCTGGTCAGGATGCCACCCGAACGCCTCCCTAGGGAGGTGTTTAGGGCACGTCCAACCTATAGGAGGCCACGGGGAAGACCCAGGACACGCTGGGAAGACTATGTCTCCCGGCTGGCCTGGGAACGCCTCGGGATCCCCCGGGAAGAGCTAGACGAAGTGGCTGGGGAAAGGGAAGTCTGGGTTTCCCTGCTTAGGTTGTTGCCCCCGTGACCCGACCTCGGATAAGCGGAAGAAGATGGATGGAAGATAGATAATTATAATAATGCACAGTTGTCCTGTGCTGTGTAGAGCTTGGCAGGGTAATCCTGTAATACTCCATATCAGTAGGTGGCAGCAGGTAGTTCATTGCTTTGTAGAAGTTGAAACGCGTCGAGGATGTTTTGTCATGATCCCAATATGCAGAGTACAGCGGGAGACAGCCAACAGGTAGGGTATGTAACGCTTAAACCAAAAATTAACAAAAAGGCAAGTCCCACAACGAAAATGCACTGAAGCATAGCAAACAAAAGTAAACAGAACTGGCTACAAAGTCAACAAACACAGAATGCTGGGCGAAAGCAAAAACTTACAGCATGTGGAGCAAAGACGGCGTCCACAAAGCACATCCGTCCATGGCATGACAATCAACAATGTCCCTACAAAGAAGGATCATGTACGCACAACTTAAATAGTCTTGATTGTGGAAACACAGCAGGTGTGGGCAATAGCACTCAAAGGAAGGTGTGAAGCTGCTACAGGAGAACACCATCAAAACAGGAAGAGTCACCAAAATAACAGCGCAAGACAGGAACTAAAGCACGACACACAGGAAACAACAACAAACTCAAAATAAGGCACCACAACCTGGAGGAGTTTAATTTTTTAACTTTTTCTGCTGTATTTTTTTTTAATGAAAAAAATGTGCTTTACTCAAAAAAGGTTGAACAACACTGGCCTTAATGCAAGCCACTTAATAGTGCATATATATTTAACATTTCAATTTTACAGGTATTTTAAGATTGGTCAGTGGTAAATTTATTAAACTGTTGCTTGAACTTTTAATAGTCGTTGTTTTGGCATTTTGTAAATGTTAGGCCTTACTTCTCATTCATACATGAAGAGGAATGATATTACAGTAAATCTTTCTTCTTCTGCATTTATTGTGCGTTTGTTGAATCAACCATTGTTTTCTATGAATTAAACAACAGTAAGTTCTGATGTCCACCAAATATGTGTTGTTTTTAGTTTTTACTGAAATCTCCTCGAATTATCGATTATGTCTGGCTTTAAAGACAAAATGACTGAATAAAGGTAGTTATCACTTATTTCACGGGTCATTTTGGGAAGACAAACCACAAGTCAATGGAAACAACAGCTTTGTGTCCTTTTTGTGGCAGATCAAGAACTGCGGAACGTGATCGACAAGCTGGCTCAGTTTGTCGCTCGGAACGGACCCGACTTTGAAAACATGACGATGGAAAAACAGAAGGACAACCCCAAGTTCTCCTTCCTCTTCGGAGGAGACTTCTTCAGCTACTACAAGTGCAAGCTGGCTTTGGCGAAGCAGCAGCGTATGTCTTATTTATTATTATTTTTTTCCATTTTAAAACCACGACTTGCAGATTGGATGCCGGGAATGTTCTGTTCGTCTTGTCGACGAGTTTCTTCGCTGTCATATTGTCAGTCCAGTTGTGTTTGTTGCTGTGCGGGGGCTTCCATGTTCCTCTCTTAACGTGTAATACCACTGAAATGCATTAAAATGTGCTTCTCTCCACTTAGATCCCTCTACCCACGATGGGGAGGAATATAAATCTGAAGGTATTTATTTGGAAGCAGACCTGACAGATCCATTCTGAATTGCAGTTTTCCTTGCTCAACGTTTGTGCTTTGCAACGCCTTGGTTTGCTTTTAGTCCCTTTTTTCTTTTTTACGAGGTTGCATTTCAGAGTTTGGACAGCCTTCAAATGCGTTATGTCCAACATGGTCGAAAAGAAGTGTCATTACTGAGGTTTTAGTGGTTGCATGTTCAATGGAAGGTTCTTATCATCCCGCTGCAGCTTCCAGGGTCACTTGGGTTCAGTGACCACATGACTAGACGTCGACCAATACGGCATTTCAGGGCCGATACCGAATCACTATTAGACAAGGAAGCCGATAACCGACATTTGGAACCGATGTTCATTTGCAATTAAAGGTTCGCTAAACATGTCGTGTTTACGCCAGTAAACAGCTGGACAAGGCGTTTATTGTTTAAATAAAAACATTTTTGGGAAATGTCCGACTCGTAGGGACATAACGTGAAATGCGGCGCTAATGTGGTTAAATAGGCACCAAAAACATCAGGAGATTTTACAAACACCTTTTATTACATGTGTCTAAGAGGGGCATTGACATTTTCAAAATGTGGGAAAATTGGTAAAAACAGGATTTGTCTACATCACAATAACTCTCCATCTACCGTATTTTTTGTACTATAAGGCACACTTAAAATCCTTTCATTTTCTCAAATATAGACTGTGCCTTATAACCCGGTGCACCTAATGTACAGAATAATTATGGTTGTGCTTACCGACCTCAAAGCTGTTTTATTTGGTACATGGTGTAATGATAAGTGTGACCAGTGGATGGTATTCACACATAAGAGATCCCTGTAGACTGCAATATGATGGCAGTCACAGATAACAGATTTGTGTGTAGACTGCAATAAGACTCAAGTAAACAACAACAAAACTTTAAATGTTACATTGAAAATATAAAATATTACACACCGCACTCAAAAAATCTGTCAAAAATGTTTTAGTGTGACTTTGGTAAGTTATGTTGCTGCACCTCTTGATGGATTGTCGGAGCAATACGGCTACAGTAGTCAGACATACCACTATTATTATGATGTGTGTATATGGTCCGCAAAATGGCACCCAATAGCAGACATTTGGTGTTTTTTTTCACAATATTATGCTAAAGTGACTTTGTTTACCTTTTGGTACCTGTTGATGTGTATTTGGGATCTGCATCAGTCCTGAAAATTTGCACGCGTCCGCCATTTTAGTCCGGGATGACCCCTTAGTCGAAAAGCTTCTTCTTTATATCTTTATCTTTATCTGTGACATGCATCCTCCGCTGTTGCCATCCACACCGCTACAACAAAGATGACGGGGAGAAGACGCTGTCGAAGTGGAGGCACGTAAATAAGACCGCCCACAAAGCGAAGCGACTGTCAGAAAGCGACTTGAAGATGATGTGTAAAACATATTCTATGCAACATTTTGACCAAAAAAACACATTTACATGTTATGTAGACCACAAGGAAGTATTTTCAATGTATTAAAAAAAAAAATCTTAATAAAATTACCCCTTTTATTCGCCTTATAATCAATCTGGTGCGCCCTATGGTCCGAAAAATTCGGTATTGAATTTTATACAATTTTAGAGCAGTTTATGGATTTATTACACTGTAAGGTTTTGTCGTGAGGAACCCTGAAATGTTGCAAAAATGTAAACAAAAACAATTCTGGGCTCCTTCATGTAGATTATAGTTGGGGCATTTTTCAAGATGGCTGATATAATTTATTCCTGGGTGTTACAGAAAGTACGGGAATGTGTGAGCTGCTGCCTGCTCTTCTTTACTCCAAAATAATAAGTCTGCTATTTCGTCGTATGTCACGTTATTTGATTGTGCTATTCTTCAAATGATCCCATTGTTGCGCACGGAGGCTTGTCGAACGACTCGATCTCTGCGGTAGCGAAATAAAACCGAACGGGACTGGGAAAAAAAACGTCAGGAAAGAAGGACAAAAACAGGATTTCTGGCAAAAAAAAAAGGGCAGGCACTGCAGGATTAGATTAGATTAGATAGTACTTTATTTATTATTATTTTTTTTTTGATGCAGAAAAAGCAAACCGGAAAAGAATTCTCTGAAGAACTCAAATGTCCTGTCGGATATCAAAATATATTTGGGGAAAATTATTGACAATGCGATTATTTTTTAATTCTTAAATGATTTAAAAACAATTAAGCTCCGGCAAAAATTTCATTTTTCTCATGCAGAGCAAAAAGGCTGGTGCTTATTATTATCTATTTACTAATTATTTTTTGAAATACTAAAAGTATTATATACAATTCCAAATATCGGCGCCGATAATCGGTCGAGCTCTACACATGACACATGCCTCGTGTTTGAACCATGACCGCCGTTGTCGTCTTCCTCTGCATCGCCAACGTCCCTACTTCCTGTCTTTGGCAGAGCTCTACAACCCAGGCGCCTCCGACATGCTGGACATCCCTCCCCCGCCCACGGCTAGGATGGCACCGCCTCCCAAACCTAAATCCTCCGCCTCCACGCCCGCCTTGGATGACATCATCCAGCAGAGTCAATGGAACCTGCAGCATCAGGAGCAGCACCTGCACAAGCTCAGACAGGTACGCCGCCTATTCCACGCGGCATCTTTTGGGGCACCGTACAACTTGCTCCTCCTCGCAGGAACAAGTCAGCGCCGCCATAGCCTCGGCCGCCGAGCAGCAGATCCAAAAGCTGGTGTTGGACACTCAGCTGGACATCACCGAGTTCGACAACCTGCTGCAGCCCATTATCGACACCTGCACTAAAGACGCCATTTCTGTAAGATGCCGACACGTTAGCCACGCCCACCGAGGATTGAGTCAAACGTCAATGTTTCCGGCAGGCTGGTAAGAACTGGATGTTCAACAACGCCAAGACTCCGCAGCACTGTGAGCTGATGACATCGCATCTTCGCAACCGCATCACGGCTGAAGGAGTGCACTTCGAGCTCCGCCTGCATCTCATCTACTTGACCAACGACGTTCTCCATCACTGGTAGGCGCCCTCCACGTGAATACTAGGGGTGTAACGGTACGTGTAATTGTATTGAACCGTTTCGGTACGGGGGTTTACGGTTCGGTTCGGAGGTGTACCGAACGAGTACACATGCTAGCAGTGACCAGGCTAGGACAACATGCAAAAGCCAGAGCTGGAAGACCTTCCTGCCTCGTTAAGATCTCCCGCTTGGGAACACTTGGGCTGCGCGATACAATAATGGAAGATGGAGGTTTGCAAACATTGTTCAGCAGCTGCTTCTTACAACATGTCAAACATGTGTTGCACCTTTCCTGCTTCCGGCTCCCAGACCATATTCGTGGAGCGCAGGAGAGACAGTCCTCCAGGGCTGATGTATTCTCGGTCGCAACACCCTTCACTCTAACCGGCAGTGGGTCTTCACAGCTCCGGACTCCAGGGTAAATGGAGAGTCCGGCAATTAGTTGCAAATCATGGCTTTATTGAGGTCTTGCACACAGCCAATCCAACAAAACACTAGCCACTCCCCGCACTCATGCGACCGTTCCCTCACCTTGCTCGCCCACACACTCACCCCACATGCTGTCAAGATATTAAAGGGCCACTAACACACATACACTACTCTCATAACACATGCTGACCCATTTGAAGCGTCACCACCGCGTTCAAGCAACCTCTCTCCGGCGAGTCAGGCAGGGCTAGAGCAATAACAAATGATTTTATAGCAGCAGATTTAAGTCCATATTGCATTGAAAACTAGATTTTGACCCACTTCTATGGTGGAAGACTATTGAGCCCATATATCACCTTACTGCCAAGTTAGCCAGGCTGGGGGGGAAAGAAAAGTTAATCTGAGGCTGAGTTGACTTGAAACTGTTTAATGTTGCACTTTTTATATGTAGAAGAAAAGTTTTGTCATTTTATTTAATCTGAGCAACAACTTGAGGCAGTTTAATGTTGTTTAACGTGGACCCCGACTTAAACAAGTTGAAAAACTTATTGGGGTGTTTGCATTCAGTGGTCAATTGTACGGAATATGTACTGTACCGTGCAATCTATTAATAAAAGTATCAATCAATCAATCAATCAAAAAAAGCACTTAATATGTAGAAAAGTTTTGTTAAGAAACCATTCTGAGCCTTATCTTATTAATTTTTATTTTATATATGTTGACCACATTAATAACCCTGGCAATGGACCGTGTGTGTATATGTATGTTATGCCATCGTTTACAAATTTTGTAAATAAATAACCAAAAAAGTATATTTTGTTGTTTTCTTACTGTACCGAAAATGAACCGAACCGTGACCTCTAAACCGAGGTACGTACCGAACCAACATTTTTGTGTATCTTTACACCCAAAGTGAATACAAGTAGGCATGTTTCCATCAGGGGTCTATGCTGCTGATACCATCATATTTTAACACACAGGTGTCAAACCCAAGGCCTGGGGGGCAGACGTGGCCCGCCACTTCATTTTATTTGGCCCTCAAAAGCCTGGAAATATGTATCAAAAAGTACTGTAACTTTTCTTACTAAATGTATTCTTTCTATTTTGGGAGAAAAACAATATATGAACTCCATGCAATCGCAAACTATTTTAACTTAAATATTGTCTAATTATGCCAAAATATATGAGCAAACGTTCAAACCATTTTTAAAAATAAAAAAACAATACCAATAACAATGATTTTAAAGCAAGTTATCAATCAAAATGTGCAATTTAAAAGGAGCAATAGATTCCATGGTCAAATTGTGAAATTGACTGCTTTTTACGGTATTTTTCTCTAAATGAAGAAAACAGTACTTTATTTACTGTAATAAACTGGTGCCGTTTTGACATTTACAATAATAAACAGAAAAATCTACATTTGTTGATTTGTAGTAAACGCTTAAACCAAAAATTTACAAAAGGCAAGTCTTGCTACGAAAAGGCACTGAAGCACTGGGATGGCTATATAAAACAAAAGTCAGACAGGAGAACACCAACAAAACAGGAAGGGTCACCAAAATAACAGCGCGAGACAGGAACTAAAACACTACACAGAGGAATCAACAACCAACTCAAAATAAGGCACGACAACCTGGTTGAGTTTCATTTTTTAACCCTTTCTGCTGGTGGCGTCCCTCCGTATGTTTTTTATGAAAAATTTTTGCCTTGGCTCAAAAAACGTTGAAAAACACTGATATAAATAGATTAATCATTTTAGTATCGATCATGTAGTGATATTACCCACCATCAATTTATGGATCGCTCCCTCTTGCATGTCACCACCGGTTATTATATTACTTCATCTCCAACTCTTATTCATCTATTTGTATTGTTTGCTTACTTTCTGCTCCAACATACAAACCCTGTTTCCAAATGAGTTGGGAAATTGTGTTAGATGTAAATATAAACAGAATACAATGATTTGCAAATCCTTTTCAACCCATATTCAGTTGAATCTGCTACAAAGACAACATATTTGATGTTCAAACTGATAAACATTTTTTTGTTGTTGCAAATAATCATTAACATTAGAATTTGATGCCAGCAACACGTGACAAAGAAGTTTGGAAAGGGTGCAATAAATACTGATAAAGTTGAGGAATGTTCATCAAACACTTATATGGAACATCCCACAGGTGTGCAGGCTAATTGGGAACAGGTGGGTGCCGTGATTGGGTATAAAAGTAGCTTCCATGAAATGCTAAGTAATTCACAAACAAGGATGGGGCGAGGGTCACCACTTTGTAAGCAAATTGTCAAACAGTTTTAGAACATTTCTCAACAAGCTATTGCAAGGAATTTAGGGATTTTACCATCTACGGTCCATAAAATCATCAAAATGTTCAGAGAATCTGGAGAAATCACTGCACGTAAGCAATGATATTAAGGACCTTTGATCCCTCAGGCGGTACTGCATCAAAAACCGACATCAGTGTGTAAAGGATATCACCACATGGGCTCAGGAACACTTCATAAAACCACTGTCAGTAACTACAGTTGATTGCTACATCTGTTAGTGCAAGTTAAAACTCTTCTATGCAAAGCAAAACCCATTTATCAACAGCACCCAGGAACGCCGCTGGCTTGGCTGGGCCCGAGCTCATCTAAGATGGACTGATGCAAAGTGGTAGAGTGTTCTGTGGTCTGACAAGTCCACATTTCAAATTATATTTGGAAACTGTGGACGTGGTGTCCTCCGGAACAAAGAGGAAAATACCCATCCGGATTGTTATGGGCGCAAAGTTGAAAAGCCAGCATGTGTGATGGTATGGGGGTGCATTAGTGCCCAAGGCATGGGTAACTTACACATCTGTGAAGGCACCATTAATGCTGAAAGGTACATACAGCTTTTGGAGCAACATATGTTGTCATCCAAGCAAGGTTATCATGGACGCCCCTGCTTATTTCAGTAAAACAATGCCAAGCCACGTGTTACAACAGCGTGGCTTCGTAGTAAAAGAGTGCGGGTACTTTCCTGGCCTGCCTGCATGCCAGACCTGTCTCCCATGGAAAATGTGTGGCGCATTATGAAGCGTAAAATACGACAAGTCCCCGGACTGTTGAACAACTTAAGCTGTTCATCAAGCAAGAATGGTAAAGAATTCCACTTTCAAAGCTTCAAAAATTGGTTTCCTCAGTTCCCAAAAGTTTATTGTGTTGTTAAAAGAAAAGGTGATGTAACACAGTGGTGAACATGCCCTTTCCCAACTACTTTGGCACGTGTTGC
This sequence comes from Nerophis ophidion, assembly GCF_033978795.1. Lineage (NCBI taxonomy): Eukaryota > Metazoa > Chordata > Actinopteri > Syngnathiformes > Syngnathidae > Nerophis > Nerophis ophidion. Next base: position 121,528 of record NC_084636.1, on the reverse strand, counting down.
AGCCATGAAATTCTAAGTTCATTATTATTTGCAAAAAAAGAGTTTGCAAATCATTGTATTCCGTTTATATTTACATCCAACACAATTTCCCAACTCATATTGAAACAGGATTTGTACTTCCATCTACACTTCCTAAACTTTACTCAGCACTTATTTCTTGGAGTTGTTTCAAGCTAGCTTTGCTATTAGCGTGCTTACTTCCTGCTTATGGCTTGCTCACTCGGTGTGTAACATGTGTAGCCTCCTCCACTTTTAAATGCAGTAGAGTTGATTATTATTCTGAACTGAGAGGAGGGGCTCCACACTGCGTACGGAGTCACGGTATTAGCTGCGAGCCTGTCTGTCGGGGGACTCAAAATACATGCAGCGATCGGCATTAATCGGCAATGGCGATTAGGTTCTTCTTCATGAGAGCGGGCTCTCGTAATACCCATCTTTCTCCAAATAACATTAATGATGTCCTGCTTCCTCAGCCAGCGCAAACAGCAGAAGGATTTGCTGGCAGCTCTGCAGAAAGTTGTGGTTCCGATCTACTGCACCAGCTTCCTGGCCGCGGAGGAGGAGAAGCAGCAAAAGATCACCAGGGTAAAACCACAGCTACTTCCTGGTCACGTGACCGCTGACATCAAGGCATGTTTTCACGTCGTCTTCTCGCCTTGTGTCCGCAGTTGTTGCAGCTTTGGGAGAAGAACGGCTACTTCGACGACGAGACCATTCAGCAACTCCAGAACCCGGCGCTGGGCCTGGGCCAGTACCAGGTGACGTCACACGCCTCCCCCGGCGCACCTCCACCTTTGACGCTTGACCACGCCCCTCCCGCAGGCCTCGCTGATAACGGACCACGCCAGCGTGGTGCAGCCCATCCAGCTGGCCTTCCAGCAGCAGATCCAAGCCCTGAAGAGCCAGCACGAAGACTTTGTGACGACGCTGACACTGAAGCCCACCCCACCTCCGGCCCCGCCCACTGACCCCGAAAAGGCGCCGCCCGTGACCGCACCAGCTGGTGACGCTTTCTTTCATTGTTGTGATGTCATCATGTGTGTCACCTGTTAGTCATACCTGTGCTCCGCAGCAGACGACAAGTCCCCCAGGTCAGGTCGGTCTCCAGGAGACTTTGACGAAGCTCCAGCCAAACCTCAGGACCCCAGCATACCCTCATCACTGCCCCCCAAGCCTGCGTGGTACGACGCCCAGCAGATGGGCCCGTGGAACCCAAACCAGCCGGTAAAAAAGGCGTCGCCAAGTGCTCTCCTGATCTCCGTCGACCAGCCGGATCACTTTGCTTTGTCCTCCGCCAGCCACCCTTCGACCCCAACCAGCCCCCCCCTCCGTGTCCGCCCTGGAACAGCCACGAAGGGATGTGGAGCGATCAGAGGGAGCCGGGCAGCTGGAGCGGCGGTCCGCCCAGAGAGGGGGGGCCCTGGAGCGGGCCTGACCCGGGTCCACCTTCTTGGAACTCGTACGACCAGCCGCCTCCGTGGGGGAACCAGCCCGATCAGCCACCGTGGGGCCAGCGGGAGCCACCTTTCCCCCCCCGCATGCAGGCATGTTTACATTTACACTCAATCCACCATTACTGTGTGAATGCTCCACAACATTCACACATATGCTTTTCTACACCAACATTCATCAAATTCCTCTTATTATTATTATTATTATCATTCTGCAGATTCTGGCGCGCTCTACCTTCCACATTATTCATCCGATTCAAAACGTTCAAACTGTTCAGCCTATTCGGGAATTGCAGGCTTTCCCTGGACAAATTCCAAAAACTCCCAGATTTCCCCAGAATTTCCAATTTTCTGGGACATTTTTCCCATTTAAAATGAATTGGCCATTTTTCTATCTTCCACCATTTTTACATTTTTCAAACGATTCAACACATTCCACTCACCCTGGACATTCAAACTATCATTTTTCCACGTTCAAAAAAATTCTAGGAATTCCCAGAATTCTTGTTTTTTTCAAATCCTTTTTTTTTTTACCCGTTTTTCTGTCGACTACTCCTCCCACATTGTTCAACCCTTCCACCGTCAAATCATTCCTCTTCATCAGGACAAAACTGGAAAAATTCCTGGTATCCCTGAAATTCCAGGAATTCTTTAATACTATTTCTCAATTCAAAAGGTTGCTACTTCACCATTTCTCGACCGATTTGAAGAATTTCAACACCAACCATTTCAACTCATTCAAAACATTCGAAGTATTAACCCTTCCACCGTCCAATCATTCCGCTTCATCGGGACAAAACTGGAAAAAATCCTGGTATTCCTGAAATTCCAGGAATTCTGCAATACTATTTCTCAATTAAAAATGTTGCTACTTCAACATTTCTCGACCGATTTTGAAGAATTCCAACACCAACCATTTCTACTCATTCACAACATTCAAAATATATTTTTTTTAATTCCCAAATTTCCATGAAATTCCCATTGAAAAGAATGGGACATTCTTCAAAGTTCCACAACTCCCACATTTTTTATCTATTCAAAGTGTTCCAACTTCAAACTGTTCAGCCTATTCGGGAATCGCTGGCTTTGTCTTCACAAATCCCCAAAATTCCCAGATTTCCAGAATTTCAGATTTTCCGGGACATTTTTCCCATTCAAAATGAATTGGCCATTTTTCTAACTTCCACCATTTTCACATTTTTCAACCGATTTAACACATTCCACCATCCTGGACATTCAAATTACCATGTTTCCAAGTTAAAAAAAAATTCCAGGAATTCCCAGAATTCTCGTTTTTTTTTTTCAAATCCTTTTTTTCACCCTTTTTTCTGTCGACTACTTCTCCCACATTTTTCAACCGTTCCACCGTCCAATCATTCCTCTTCATCAGGAAAAAACTGGAAACATTCCTGGTATTCCTGAAACTCCAGGAATTCTTTAATACTATTTCTCAATTAAAAATGTTGCTACTTCAACATTTCTCAACCGATTTTGAAGAATTCCAACACCAACCATTTCTACTCATTCACAACATTCAAAATATATTTTTTTTAATTCCCAAATTTCCACGAAATTCCCATTGAAAAGAATGGGACATTCTTCAAAGTTCCACAACTCCACATTTTTTATCTATTCAAAGTGTTCTAATTTCAAACTGTTCAGCCTATTCGGGAATCGCAGGCTTTGTCTTCACAAATCCCAAAAATTGCCAGAATTTCAGATTTTCCGGGACATTTTTCCCATTCAAAATGAATTGGCCATTTTTCTAACTTCCACCATTTCCACATTTTTCAACCGTTTCAACACATTCCACCATCCTGGACATTCAAATTACCATGTTTCCAAATTTAAAAAATTCCAGGAATTCCAGAATTCTCGTTTTTTTCAAATCCTTTTTTTCACCCTTTTTTCTGTCGACTACTCCTCCCACATTTTTCAACCGTTCCACCGTCCAATCATTCCTCTTCATCAGGACTAAACTGGAAAAATTCCTGGTATTCCTGAAATTCCAGGAATTCTTTAATCCTATTTCTCAATTCAAAATGTTGCTACTTCACCATTTCTCGACCGATTTGAAGAATTCCAACACCAACCATTTCTACTCATTCACAACATTCAAAGTATTTAGCATTTTTTTTATTCCCAAATTTCCATGAAATTCCCATTGAAAAGAATGGGAAATTCTTCAAAGTTCCACAACTCCCACATTTTTTATTCGATTCAAAGGGTTCTAACTTCAAACTGTTCAACTTGTTCAGGAATTGTGTTCTCTCCTTCAATAATTAGTAGGGGTGTAACAGTACACAAACATTTTGGTTCGGTGCGTACCTCGGTTCAGAGGTCACGGTTCGGTTCATTTTCGGTACAGTAAGAAAAAAACAAAATATACAATTTTTGGTTATTTATTTACCAAATTTGCAAAATCCTCCACCAAAAATATTTTTCTTAGTGGAATATTTGATGTGAAGTAATGGAAACCTTGGATAGATCAATAATTCATAATAACATTGATTTTGATTCAATATTATAGAATAGAATAGAATAGAAAGTTCTTTATTGATCCCTGGGGGAAATTCAGCACCACAGTTCGCTCACAATAGACAATAATAAATAATATATATATATATAATGTATAAATAATATAAATATCTTCTACATATACTACATATACTTTACATTTGTTTATGTTTTGAGCAATGACAGTTTGAAAGAAAAAAAAACAGCTTTGTTTATTAGTCAACATTACAACTTTTTCTAAATTACATTTAACCTTTAAGCTTTTTTATTTCACTTTTGTTATGTTTTGGTTTATTTTAATAGTATCTTTAGAATGTGCCGCTGGCCTTTAAAACATTAGCTGTGGGCTGCAAATGGCCTCCGGGGCACACTTTTGACACCAAAATTAAATTTGATAAATCTATGGATAAAAAGCAGACGCAGGCGCTCTCTCTGTCTCTCCCCCTCCTTCACCAATGCTGGTGTTTTGTATTTCACCTTCTTAACACTGAACGTACATAACTCGAGGTGCCGGATATTTGGGGCGTTTGGGGGGATCCACGGGGGAGGGGGGTTGGGTCCTGTGGGGGGAGGACGTGTGGTCAGGACCTAGCCAGTCGCTGTTAGCACCGGGCTAGGTCATCCACTGACCATACGTCCTCTTTTCACCGGACATGTCCTCTTTTGCGGGGCTGTCAGGGCGGAGTTTCTTAAATGCCTCAAATGTCCGGCATTTTGAGTATTGTTTCCACAACGTGCAGTACGCTACTTAATATGTCCGTGTGAAAACTCGTTGGGTAGACCTCCGCACCGAACCGGAAACCCCGTACCGAAACGGTTCGATAAAATACCTGTACCGTTACACCCCTACTAATTAATCGTTTTGAAGTTCACCTTCAGCATTGTCGCATTCACACGCAATTCCTTCAGGAATTTCTTCATCAAATTATTAATAATATTGATGATATTTTTTTCACAGAGGCCGCCTCACTTCAGGGGTCCCTTCCCCCCCCACCAGCAGCCGCCTCCCTTCGACCAGCCGCCGCCGCCGCCGCCGCACTCCTTCGGGCGCTTCCCGTCGCGCTTCTTGCAGGACGACTTCCCGCCCAGGCATCACTACGACCGGCCGCCGTACACGCCACACCGCTTCGACTACGCCCAAGGAGACTTCCCCAGAGGTGAGAGGTCACTTGACTGGTCTGCGTTGTCATCCTCATCATGGTTTCCTTCCCAGACATGCCGGGCCCGCCCCCGCCCCACCACGCAAACCAGAGACTCCCTCCCGCCGCCATGGGGGGTGATCACCCGCCCTGGGGGGGCGCCCAGCACCCGGAGTTCGGGCCGCCGCCCCACGGCTTCAACGGCCACTCGCCGCACGTACGCCACCGGCAGCCGGCCATCCCGGACGACCCAAGCCTCGTGCCCAACGTTCCCTATTTTGACCTTCCGGCGGGTCTGATGGCGCCGCTGGTCAAAGTGAGTGGACTTGGGACCAGAACCGCAGGAGACTGAGAAGTGCGAGTGAACGGTTTGTCTCCTGTGTTCAGCTGGAGGACACAGACTACAAGGCTCTGGAACCTAAAGACATCCGCCTGCCGCCGCCCATGCCTCCCAGCGACCGCCTGCTCGCCGCCGTGGAAGCCTTCTACAGCCCGCCGTCCCACAACCGGCCCCGCAACAGGTACGTGCCACCTGGGACGCAGTGCGGGCGGCACCCAAAGTGACACGTGTGACGCTTCTGGTCCCGCAGCGAAGGGTGGGAGCAGAACGGCCTTTACGAGTTCTTCCGGGCCAAGATGAGGGCGCGCAGGAAAAAAGGCCAAGAGGCTCGCAACAGGTGAGTTTGGACTTCCTGTCCCAGCAGGAAGTACACGGCCTCACCGCGACGTCACGCTTCTCCCCTCCATTCTTCAGTGGGCTAGGCGCCAGTCGCTCCAGGAGCCGCTCGGGCAGCCGAGGCAGGTCCTCCTCCCACTCCAGCTCGCGCTCTTCCAAGTCCAGGTCCAGGTCGCGGTCCCGCAGTCGCTCGCAGTCCCGCAGTCGCTCACGCTCGTACTCGCGATCCAGGTCAGTGTGTGTGTGTGCGTGTGTGTGTGTGTGTATCTTTAAGGCTGTGCCCTGACACCTGCCTCTCCTCCAGGTCCAGGAGTCGGTCCAGGTCTTCGAGGAGTCGCTCTCGCTCCAGGTCGCGTTCACGCTCGCCCACTAGGAGACGTCACGGCCACAAGTCCCGCAGCGCCTCCCCCCCGTGAGTCTCCCCCCCAAGGGTGTCTGAACTGCTTCTACTACTGGGCTGCAGACTGAAAAATGAAAGCATGCGACAAAGCATCTTGATAGTATTTATTTTTAAAACCCATAAAGTATTTATCGTGAATTATTTAGAGCTCCCCTCAATGCTAAAGTCCCGGCGACCCAAATGAGTTAAAACTGTGTCATATACAAAATTTTTGGTCTTACTTTCAAGTCTTAAATATTTTTACATCGAATTCAGAACTATTAGTGGACATAAAGTTTACATTTTTTGTTTTTTATGCCCTTTTTATTTGTCAAAACCCTCTTTTCTTAACAGGAAAAACACAAAATATGCAATATTTTCCCCCTGAAAAATGTTCATATTCTAATTTTTTGGTCTTACTTTTAAGTCTTAAATATCTTTACATCGACTTCAGAACTATCAGTTGACATAAAGTTTACATTTTTTGTTTTTTATGCCCTTTTTTTTGTCAAAACCCTCTTTTCTTAACAGGAAAAACACAAAATATGCAATATTTTCCCCCTGAAAAATGTTAAAATTCAAATTTTTTGGTCTTACTTTCAAGTCTTAAATATCTTTGCATCGACTTCAGAACTATCAATTGACATAAAGTTTATATTTTTTAATTTTTAAGCCCTCTTTTTTTTTGGGGTCAAAACCCTCCTTTTTTAACAGGAAAAACACAAAATATGCATTATTTTCCCCTTGAAATATGTTCATATTCTAATTTTTTGGTCTTACTTTCAAGTCTTAAATATTTTTACATCAAATTCAGAACTATTAGTGGACATAAAGTTTACATTTTTTGTTTTTTATGCCCTTTTTTTGTCAAAACCCTCTTTTTTTAACAGGAAAAACACAAAATATGCAATATTTTCCCCCCGAAAAATGTTCAAATTCAAATTTTTTGGTTTTACTTTCAAGTCTTAAATATCTTTACATCAACTTCAGAACTATCAATTGACAAAGTTTACATTTTTTGTTTTTTATGCCCTTTTTTTGTCAAAACCCTCTTTTTAACAGGAAAAACACAAAATATGCAATATTTTTCCCCCAAAAAATGTTCAAAGTGTAATATTTGATGTGAATTAATTGGAGCTATAAAAAGGTCAATCATTTTCTTTATTTTCATGACTATTTACATTGTAGATTGTCACATCAAAACTATGACACCTGTCAAGTAAAAACTGTTTGAGGTGACTACCTCTTGAAGCTCATGGAGAGAATGCCAAGAGTGTGCAAAGCAGTAATCAGAGCAAAGGGTGGCTATTTTGAAGAAACTAGAATGCAAAACATGTTTTCACTTATTAAACTCCACATGTGTTCATTCATAGTTTTGATGTGACTATCTACAATGTAAATAGTCATGGTAATAAAGATTGAATGAGAAGATGTGTCCAAACTTTTGTCCTGTATTGTACATTTCTTTTACTTTTAACGCTTAAATCTCGAGATCAACTTCAGATCTATTCGTCGATAAAAAGTTGCATTAATTTCTGAGCAATGTCAGTAATAAATAAACTACTTGTGTTATCAGTGTCAGCAATATTGCTACATTTTACCTGTTTCTCGCCTTTAAAAAAAAAAAAAGTTTTTCTTGTAATATTTGTTGAAACATGCTGTCAAGAAATTAGCTGATGGTCACACTTTGGACACTTAATGTAAATAGTAACCATAGTAACCATCTGTCCCAGCTCCACCTCGGCAGCGGGCGGCACCCCCACCAAAGTGCCGCCAGACTCCCGCCTGGGCGAGGAGAACAAAGGCCATCAGCTGCTCATGAAGATGGGTAAGATGAGACCACCTGCACGCCGTGGTCGCCTGGCGTTGACCCGTGGGCTTTTTTTTTTCTTTTTTTTTGCCCCAGGCTGGAGCGGATCAGGGGGTCTGGGCGCCAAAGAGCAGGGCATCCAGGACCCCATCAAAGGGGGCGACATTCGGGACAAGTGGGACCAGTATAAGGGAGTGGGCGTGTCCCTGGATGATCCCTACGAGAACTATCGCAGGAACAAGAGCTTCAACTTTGTGGCCCGCATGAAGGCGCGGGAGGAAGGTACACACACACACACACACACACACACACACACACACATTCTTGTATTTGTCACCTTCTTGAGAGCTGGGAAAAATGCCTCCCTCTTTAGGAGCAGCCTTTCTAGATATATAAATATGTGTATTTACAACACTAATTATATATGAATACTATGCAAATATGACAAAGTTAATATTTTAGTTATTATTATTTTTTTATTTGTTTAATACCGTATTTCCTTGAATTGCCGCCGGGTATATAGTATGCGCCTGCCTAGAATTACTGCCAGGTCAAACTCGTTTCGCCAAATAATTAACATATGACTAGAATTTCCACCGGGTCAAACTCGTCACGTCACGAGTGACACTTCACCTGTCATCATTTTCAAAATGGAGGAGGCTGATTTCAATCATTTGAAATCGCATAAAGGGAAGAAGATTAAGAGCTATTCAGTAGGATTTAAGGTCCAAGCTATTGAATATGCTAAAAAGTACAGTAAGCAGCTATGTTTTATTAATATAACGTAGCTGCGTGTGTGAAATATGAGTCATTAAATGACTCCCGCCTCCTGGTGGTAGAGGGCGCTAGTGATCCTTCTTGCAACTACTCGGCTGCAGAAGAAGTGACAACAAGCAGCAATTGTTTATTTTTTCCTCTCGCTTGCACTTTTAACATGGAGGATTACATATCTAAAATAAAACAGTTTTCTAAACTGGACTTTCAATCAAAGCAGGAGGTAATAAAGGAAGATCTCCATTGAGACAGAGAGACTTTTAAAACTGAAGAAAGATAAGGAAGACTTCTATAAACAAGTTATCAATGCTTTTGATCAGAAGGAGCTGCGCATGGACTTCATTTATAAGTAAAGGTAAAACCATAACGTTTTTTTTTTATTAAATTTGCTTTTCCTGATGGTATCCTTACATCACACTCAAATTTTTAAGCACAGGCCTAAATTTACCGCATGCCTTTGGTAAATTTATGAGGTTTTAAAATAATTAGCGCCCCGGCGGCAATTCAAGGAAATACGGTAATTGATTTTTAATCTTCATTATTTACTTAGTTATTACGGTATGTCTCTATATACATTTTTATTATTTTTATTAATTTTGGCCAGAAGGGGAGCACTTCAAATTTTTACACTCACTTGTTGTTTCATATGTTGACCAGAGGGGGGCACTTTTTAAAGCGACACAATCAATGTGAAAAATGCCTCCTTTTTGGGAGCAGCCTCATGTTGATGATGTCACCACAAATGAGACATTGTCTGTTAGATGCAATGTTATTATTGGGACCTTCATTTATGTCATCACTTCTTCACACCTCCTCATATGGAAGATACTTTTCCTTCTTCGTGTCTCAAGAAGGCTCGAAATACAAGAACACACACCTCAGATTGTGTTTATCCATCCCATCCATTTCCTACCGCTTGTCCCTTTTATGTGACGCTAAAATCAAATCATAATTTTGTGTTTCAGTGAACAGAGAACCTCAGGAGGCCCCGCCCACAGAGTGATGTCATCAAAGATTGTTAATTGTAGGGATGGATGTTGGTGGTTTGCTTTTTTATTTTAAATCCGCAAACCACATCTCTTTAACATATTGTCTGGTATGAAACAAATACTTTTTTTTCATATTGTTTCTGGCATTTAGTTTCAGTGTTAGTCATGAAGTGATTTCAAGCCAAATAAACTGAAGTCACACTCACAAACATGTCTTCTATCCTTCCTCTGGTCGTTTCCTCTTCTTTGCTTTCCTCATTTTGTTGTGAATTGAAGCGAAAAACTTGTACTTTCGAATAGTAAATAAAAAACTTTTTAAAAGAAAACTACAAAAAACGTGTTTAAAAAGTGTATTTTGTACTTAAAGGAGTTAAGAACAAAAAAGTACAAATGAAAGATGGCAGTTTTGCTTCAGCTGAGGTCTGACGCAGTAACTAATTAAACCACCAGGTGGCAGTGTGGTCAACGGCTAATGTCGCCCTGCCTGCTTTTGATTGATTGATTGAAACTTGTATTAGTAGATTGCACAGTACAGTACATATTATTAGTAGATAACACAGTACAGTACATATTCCGTACAATTGACCACTAAATGGTAACACCCCAATAAGTTTTTCAACTTGTTTAAGTCGGGGTCCACATTAATCAATAACACCATAGAACCATAAATGAGAGGAGCGCTAATCAATCAATCAATGTTCATTTATATAGCCCTAAATCACTAGTGTCTCAAAGGGCTGCACAAACCACTACGACATCCTCGGTAGGCCCAGATAAGGGCAAGGAAAACTCACACCCAGTGGGACATTGGTGACAATGATGACTATGAGAACCTTGGAGAGGACCAATGGTTATTATATTGTATCAGTTTGGGGAAAGAAGAGAAAAATATAATAGCCCCGGCCCATGGGTTTTTGTTAGAGATAAGGACATTTTGATCCTAAATGGTAACACCCCAATACGTTGTTCAACTTATTTAAAGTCCTACTGAAAGCCACTACTAGCCACCACTAGTCTGATAGTTTATATATCAATGATGAAATATTAACATTGCAACACATGCCAATACGGCCGCTTTAGTTTACAAAATTACAATTTTAAATTTCCCTCGAGTATCTTGTTGAAAACGTCGCGGAATGACAGGAAATATTAGCGTAGCACCAAAGACGGCTAAAAGTCGTCCGCTTTAACCGCATAATTACACAGTATTTTGGACATTTGTGTTGCTGAATCTTTTGCAGTTTGTTCATTTAATAATGGAGACGTCAAAGAAGAATGCTGTTGGTGGAAAGCGGTGCCTTTAGCACCGAGACACAGCCGGTGTTTCTTTGTTTGTTGTGAAGCTTTAACACAGAGCGGTCAAGCGAACATGTTTTCTCTACGTCAACCAGCATGTTTTTGGACGGGGAAATTGTGATATATATATATATCTTACTGGAGACATCATTGGATTATTCGTCATCCTGCAGCAGCTGTGAGCTTGGCTCCTCGGCTTCTCTCTGAGACACTGCGTGTTCAACCGCAGCCATCCGACCTCAAAGTATGTCTTTACAATCTCACTAAAACACTATTAAAACAATAAGCAGATAAGGGATATTCCAGAATTATCCTAGTAAATGTGTCTAATTACATCTGAAACGCTCACGCTGCTGCCGCCCGGAGCCGTCGCTTTTTTTTTTCTTTCTATTCCTTCACTATAAATATCCTAATTCACAAATCTTTCATCCTCACTCAAATTAATGAGGAAATTGTCGCTTTCTCAGTCCGGATTGCTCTAGCTGCAGGTGGCCATG